>NC_092087.1:86853587-87016121 GCF_045679555.1 Salvelinus alpinus | reverse complement strand
ATTCTTTGTTTTCTTAATTATTTTGGTTAGGTCAGGGTGTGACGAAGGGGTGGTTTGTTTAGTTTAACTTGTCTAGGGGTTTTTGTATGTCTATGGGTTTTTGACTAATCTAGGTAGTTATATGTTCTATGGTTGCCTAGATTGGTTCTCAATTAGAGGCAGCTGTTTATCGTTGTCTCTGATTGGGAACCATATTTAGGCAGCCATATTCCTTGAGTATTTCGTGGGTGATTGTCTAGGTATTAGTTGCTTGTGTCTGCACTTATATTATATAGCTTCACGTTCGTTTCATTGTTTTGTAAGTTTATTCAGTGTTCTTCGTTATTAAAAGTAAAGATGTATTCATATCACGCTGCGCATTGGTCCTCCTCTCTTTCTACAGACGACGAACGTGACAGCGTTCCATTTTCTGTCCACTGAAGATACTGTTATAACAAGTGAAAACAATGACAAGGAAGTTTATTCTTAAAAGTTTATTAAAAAAAATGTCACAACACAGTTTACACATGTTTTTTAGGGGATAAAAGCATTACGTTGCAGAAACGTTGCATCAAGCAGAACTCTTTCCTGGACGTTGAGACAAAAGTCTCACGATTTTGATGGTTGTTTCAGAAACATAACAAAAATATATATATAATTATATACAATGCATTGGGAAAGTATTCAGACCCCTTGACTTTAAAAAAAAATGTTGTTACGTTACAGCCTTATTCTAAAATAGATTTATATAAAAAATATACCACTATTCCCATAATGACAAAACAAAAACAGTTTTTTAGAAAGGTCTGCAAATGTTTTAAAAATAAAAAACAGGAATATCTTATTTAGATAAGTATTCAGACCTTTTGCTTTGAGACTCGAAATTGAACTCAGCTGCATCCTGTTTCTATTAATCATCCTTGAGATGTTTCTACAACTTGATTGGAGTCCACCTGTGGTAAATTCAATTGATTGGACATGATTTGGAAAGGCACACACCTACCTATATACGGTCCCACAGTTGACAGTGCATGTCAGAGCAAAAATCATGAGGTCGAAGGAATTGTCTCTAGAACTCAGAGACAGAATTGTGCTGAGGCACAGATCTGGGGAAGGGTACCAAAACATTTCTGTTTTATTATTATTATTTTACTATTACTGTATCACAATTCCAGTGGGTCAGAAGTTTACATACACTAAGTTGACTGTGCCTTTAAACAGCTTGGAAAATTCCAGAAAATGATGTCATGGCTTTAGAAGCTTCTGATAGGCTAATTGACATCATTTGAGTCAATTGGAGGTGTACCTGTGGATGTATTTCAAGGCCTACCTTCAAACTCAGTGCCTCTTTGCTTGACATCATGGGAAAACCAAAATAAATCAGCCAAGACCTCAGAAAAAAATGGTAGACCACCACAAGTCTGGTTCATCCTTGGGAGCAATTTCCAAATGCCAAATCTCACGTTCATCTTTACAATTATTTGTACAGTATAAACACCACGGGACCATGCAGCCGTCATACCGCTCAGGAAGGAGATGCGTTCTGTCTCCTAGAGATTAACGTACTTTGGTGTGAGAAGTGCAAATCAATCCCAGAACAACAGCGAAGGACCTTGTGAAGATGCTGGAGGAAACAGGTACAAAAGTATCTATATCCACAATAAATTGAGACTTAAATCGACAACCTGAAAGGCCGCTCAGCAAGGAAGAAGCCACTGCTCCAAAACCGCCATAAAAAAGCCAGACTACGGTTTGCAACTGCACATGGGAACAAAGATCGTACTTTGGTTCTGGGTTTGTTGTATTCAGGTCTTCTTGGTTCTGGGTTTGTTGCGTTCAGGTCTTCTTGGTTCTGGGGTTGTTGTGTTCAGGTCTTCTTGGTTCTTGGTTTGTTGCGTTCAGGACTTCTTGGTTCTGGGGTTGTTGTGTTCAGGTCTTCTTGGTTCAGGGTTTGTTGACTGTACTGTAGAGAACAGAGGAGTCCTCCTCAGCTGATTGTGCTGCTGTGGTTGTGAAGCAGAGAAACATCAATTTAAAAAAGACAGCGTCCCAAATGGTGGCACAGTATAGGGCTCTGTCTAAAGTAGTGCACTACCACCCTATAGGGCTCTGTCTAAAGAAGTGCACTAAATAGGGAATAGGGTTCCATTTGGAACAGAAGAACAGTTCTTCAAAACCATCATCACATCACTCCCTATTATAGACATGTCATAGTAATTGTCCTGAGATGTCCATTGTTGTGTTCATAGTTTGGGTTCGTAGTGGTCACTAAGGGTCAACTGTTTTTCTTATTGATAACATCTCCTACAATAAGCAGCAGCATATGAATGACCTTAATGCAGAATATGCTCACCGGTTGGCAGCACTGGGAGGTTGAATTTCAGAGCAGCGTACTGGACATCCTCATCCTCTTTCTGGGTCTGAGGCACTTGGACGGTGGAGTACAGAGGCACTTCCTGGTTTTTGGAGCCAGAGAAGTGGACGCTGGCATAGTGAACATCATCCTGGTCGTCTGTGGCTGCTGTCTGTGCTGCAGTAGAGTTCATGGCCATGCTTGAGATGTTGTCATACACGGGACTAGAGTCTCCCTGATGGAGAGAGAGAGCAGACAACATGAGGAGTGGAAATGTCCCACAAAGAATACACAGTCATCACAGTCATCTTCTGATTCCAACAGACTCACCTGTCCATCATCTGCTGTGCCTCTTGTGTCAGAGGTGGATTTGGAGGCTTTATTCCTGTATTGTAAACAAATGAATGAATGAATAAATGAATGAACTATTTAATCTTCTAAAGTGAAATAATAAACAACAAAAACACTCACCTGAACCACATGAGTCCAGAGAGACAGAGGATGAGAACCAGAACAACCACTATGATTCCTACAGCTGCAGTCACAACTGAGGTTTGTTTCCCTAAAATAAAATATAGATGATATGAGTACACAGCATGTTCTAATGAACTACATATTGTTATAATAATAAAACAGAATATCAATGTAATACTTGTTAATACTTGGGGATTTTATAAGCCAACCTGTAGTTTTGAAAAGTAATTTTGTATTGAGGTATTAAAGATGAAACTTTACCTGCTACAATGATCATCAGAGCTGTAGAGTTCATAGATCCTCTTCCATTCTGGGCCTCACAGTAATATTCTCCTCTGTCCTCAGAGATGATGTTAGTGATGCTGTAACTCTGTCCTGATGCTTTTGGTGAGGTTACATTCTTCTTGTACCAGGTGTATTTGTCCACAGGTGGGTTGGCATCACTGCTGCAGGTCAGAGTCACTGAACTGCCCTCCACTATTTCACCAGAGGGACTGACTGACACTGAGGTGTTCTTTGGGCCATCTGGTGGACAATATGTAACACATTGTTTATACATAGAGCTTTACATGAGGAGCATCATGGAACTTGGACTTATGATTGAGATAAGTTAAATATGACTTTAAATATGTGTGATTCTCTGATCAAAAGAAGAGAAGGTTAGGTGTATTTACACTGAATGTCCACAGACACAGAAGAAGAGTTGAGACTCCCATATATACTCTCAGCCTCACAGTAGTATTCTCCACTGTCCTCAGAGTTAATGTTGGTGATGAGGAAGGTGTTTTCAGATCCTTTCAATGAAGCTCCATTCTTCTTGTACCAGGTGTATTTATCCACAGGTGGGTTGGCATCACTGCTGCAGGTCAGAGTCACTGAACTGCCCTCCACTATTTCACCAGAGGGACTGACTGACACTGAGGTGTTCTTTGGAGCATCTAGTAAAGCAGAATTTGTCAGAGGGTCAGGACTGTAGTACACTACCTCAAATGACATCATGTCAAAAATAAATTATATCTAAAGTCAGAGAACTATCTAGAACTATCACTTACACAAAACATGAACAATAATACATTTGGAGAAACTTTAGGACTTGAGTGTCTACTAAACTATTCTTCAAGTGTTTGAGGTACTGAACATTCTAACTATAGACATGCATACATCTATGACATTGTGTGTAATTTCTATGTAATGATGAATATTGATAGATAAAGCAGTAATACCCTTCTCATTGATATTAAATGATTGATACTTTCTAAGTAGAATAGTAGTTTAATTCATACTCACACACTGCAGGAGAGTGGAGGTCCTCATGGTGTTCTACAGTACAGGAGTAACTGTCTGCAGAATGACCCAACACTACTAGTGTATTACTAGAGTATTGTTGGGAAGTGGGCTCATCTAGACGTTGTCCGTTCTTGTACCAGATGTAGGTGGGGTTGTCAGTCAGAGTACAGGTGGTGCTACAGGTCAGTGTCTTCTGTCCCTCTGCAGCAGGAGTCACCTTCACCTGCAGACCTGAAACAATATGTATAAAACCACATACACCTCTGTGGTAACAGGATGGTTAATTTATTTTCTCCTGTAATTCAATATGATTTACAGTTGTATCATACAGTGTAGTATTACCTGTGACAGACAGAGTTGTTCCTGGGAAACTATGACCCCATTCAATGTTGTATGTTTTAAAAGTGAAGCGATACTCAGCTGAGTCCTCCTCTCTCAGATCTGTGATTCTCAGGGTGAAGGGATCTTTGTATGTTCCAGTGTACTCCACACGACCTGCATACCTTGGGTCTGTGGTTAGGTCTTCAGGGGTCAACTTATCACTTCTAAACCAGAATGTTGATGTGGTGGAATAATAACCAACATAAGTACAGGATATTTCCACTGTTGACCCCTTCAAGACACAGATTCTCCTCTTGGTGTAAGTCACTCTGCTGCAGTCCTGACCCTGAACACCTGAAACACAGTGACATAACAAGAGGTCAACTGGATTATATTCTCAGTTCTTTCTAGAAATGCTAACAGTTCTGATATTACATAGTGAAACCAACACACACACAGAAATACATTTTATAAAGTTTTACAGTGATGTATTAGGGACAGATCTATTTAGTTTTTGCTATGTGGAGGATTGTGTGGTTTTTTACATTCAGCCCAGGACCTCCACATCCAGCTTCTTCACCTGCGGGATCATCTGAGAACAGCCACCCAGACAGCTGATGAAACTAATGAGTAATTCTGTCTGTGATAAAGCCCTTTTGTTGGGAAAAACTCAGTCTGATTGGCTGGGCCTGGCTCCCCAGTGGGTGGGCCTATGCCCTCCCAAGCCCACCCATGGTTGTGACCCTGCCCAGTCATGTGAAATCCATAGATTAGGGCCTAATGAATTTATTTCAATTTACTGATTTCCTTTTATGAGCAGTTACTCAGTAAAATGGTTGAAATTGTTGCACGTTGCGTTTATATTTTTGTTCAATATAATTGTATATGTATTTATGTAAAACATAGGGACCACAATGGAAATAAGTCCCCGACTTTATTGTACAATCCTGTTCACTTAAAAAATATTGTGTATATGTGTTTTTTTTAACATACAAATAAAATCAATCAATCAATCAATCCAAACTGAGCTGCAGACATTTGATGAACGGAAAGAGACATCTGTTACAAAACACCAACAAGTGTAATGACATTCAGAGATTGTCAAGCTTTCAATACTGGGTAAGACTACAAGGTAGGGAGGGATGTGTTCTCTGTCCAGATTTACATTGTCTAGTTATTGTGGTGTTGAAAACACAAACCATGACATTGAAGCGCCCGAAGTCGGTATGTTTTGTTTATTGGTTGTGTGCTGCATTGGCACAGAAACCTGTTGGTGGAAAATGTGTTGCATATATTTTGTATATGATCGCAGTGTAATGAAACAGGCAGGGTGAGCTTGTCTGTGGTGGTCGGGAACCCTCAAACTTCTGGCCCGTAGCCCTGCGTGGCATTGACTGTGCCACAACAGCAGGCTGAAGTGACAAAGTCGGTATTCACGTTTATAAAGGCAGGGTCGCTACAGTTATTCTTATTTGTGGTCGTAAACATTATTTTGAGTTCATTCTGAGGGGGGAGGGTGTTCAATTGATTTTACAGTACAAAGGGAGGGTAATGTGAAAATATTTTTTACTTTGGAGACCAGTCCTGTCTAGTCTCCCAGCAAAATTTGATCTGTCCCTTAATAAAGAAACACTCACACACTGCAGGAGAGAGGAGATCCTCATGGCCTTTTACAGCACAGGAGTAGCTGTCTTCATAGTTCCTGGAGAAGTTGTACTGGGGGGAGGTGCTCTCATCTAGATGTTGTCCGTTCTTGTACCAGATATAGATGGGGTTGGGGTTACTCAGAGTACAGGTGGTGCTACAGGTCAGTGTCTTATACTCTGAATACTGTTCAGGAGTCACCTCCACCTGAAAACCTGAATTAAAGGAGAACAAAAAAAGAGTATATGGTTCAGAATTGGTGTGAGTTAATTATTAACATCATGACTCTTCAAAACTGTATAATGTGGTATGTAGTGTTACCTGTGACAGTCAGAGTTGTTCCAGGGAAGCTATACCCCCATCTGGCCTCATCAGTTGTAAATCTGAACTTGTACTCAGTTGAATCACTCTCTCTCAGGTCTGTGATTCTCAGGGTGGAGTTCTTTTCTGTTTGTCGATAGTATTCCACACGACTTGCATACTCTGAGTCCTGGATCAGGTCTTTAGTTACACCAGACTCCCATTTGTTGAACCAGGATACTTCTGTGACGTTATGCCAACTGGGATGTGTGTAAAAGCAGGATATGTCCACTGTTGACCCTTTCAAAGCACAGATACTCTGATGGGTGTAAGTCACATTCATACAGCTCTCACCCACAACACCTGAAACAAAATGTAACTGATCAATTCCTGAAACGATAATGAGACTAAATGTTTTAGATGTATTGGACAGGTTCATTTTGAATTTAAACAAAATATTAACATACATGTACATACATCTATTAAACTGTTTATCATTCCAATGTATATAGTTAAGAATATTGATAGAGAAAGTAATACCATTCTTATTGGTTCTAAATGATACCACATACAATACTAGTTTCATTCATACTCACACACTGCAGGAGAGTGGTGATCCTCATGGCCTTTTACAGCACAGGAGTAACTGTCTGAATAATAACTATTGACAGAGTATTGCAGGGAAGTGGGCTCATCTAGACGTTGTCCGTTCTTGTACCAGATGTAGGTGGGGTTGGGGTTGTCAGTCAGAGTACAGGTGGTGCTACAGGTCAGTGTCTTCTGTCCCTCTGCAGCAGGAGTCACCTTCACCTGCAGAACTGAAACAATATGTATAAAACCACATACACCTCTGTGTTAACAGGATGGTTAATGTATATTCTCCTGTAATTAATTATGATTTACAGTTGTATCAAACACTGCAGTCTTACCTGTGACAGACAGAGTTGTTCCAGGGAAACTATGACCCCATTCAAAGTTTTGAGTTTTAAAAGTGAAGCGATACTCAGCTGAGTCCTCCTCTCTCAGATCTGTGATTCTCAGGATGCAGGGATCTTTATATCTCCATCTCTCTTTGTCAGGGTACTTCACACGACCTGCATACCCTGGGTCTCTGGTTAGGTCCTCAGGGGTCAACTTATTAGTCCAACTAGCATTCCGTTTAGGACTAAACCAAAGTGATGATTTGACTGTATTATAACCAACATAAGTACAGGATATGTCCACTGTTGACCCCTTCAAGACACAGATTCTCCTCTTGGTGTAAGTCACTCTGTTGCAGTCCTGACCCTGAACACCTGAAACACAGTGACATAACAAGAGGTCAACTGGATTATATTCTCAGTTATTCCTAGAAATGCTGAAAGTTAAACCTGAAAGTGAAACCAACACACACACAGAGGTTAAACAGTATTGTTAATTAAATACACACTCACACACTGCAGGAGAGTGGAGATCCTCATGGCCTTTTACACCACAGGAATAACCATCAATGTAGTTGCTGGAGACTGAGTTTTTGTACTGGGGGGAGGTGCTCTCATCTAGATGTTGTCCGTTCTTGTACCAGATGTAGGTTGGGTTGTCAGTCAGAGTACAGGTGGTGATACAGGTCAGTGTCTTATCCTGATGTCCACCAGTCACCTTCACCTGAAGACCTGGAGAATAAACTATATCACTGTAAATCCCTTTATCACTGACTTATCACTCTAATACAAAGATGAAGGAAATCCTATGTTATACAGATGTAAATACAAACCAAGACATTTATCCTGAACTAAATGGAATTCAAAATAAAAGCTATTTTTTACTTTACCTGTGACAGACAAAGTCACTCCAAGTTGGCCAGTATATGTCCCTCCTTCCTGATCTGTTTGTAATCTGAACCTGTACGTAGCTGAGTCTCTCTCTCTCAGGTCTGTTATTCTCAGGGTACAGTCTTTCTCCTTATCCCCACGATACTTCACATGACCTGCATTTTCTGGATCCTGTCCTAGATATTTAGGTTCTACACCAGTCCCCCATTCAGTGAACCAGCGGGTTTTTGTGACTGTACCACTGGGATATGTGTAAGAGCAGGTCAGATCAACTGTTGACCCCCTCAAGGCACAGATTCTCTGAGGGGTGTAAGTCACACTCCAGCCATCCTGACCCAGTACCACTGAAACACACAGTCACACAACACAAGGGAATCACAATTAAGCCAAAATGGCTCACAATAATAGAAGGTTGTGTCCACATTTTGTTGCCATAGTTGCTGAGTTGAGTGTGAATGGAAACCACAGATAAGCATCTCTCAATGAGGAGTGAAAGACAACTATATAAAGTGATGTAGATATGACAAATAGAAGAACATTATGACTCTTAACATTTTAGACATGTTTGTAAATCGAAACACAGGGCAACTAAAACAGTTATGAAAGGGACCATACCTGCCACAGACCAGAAAAAGACCACCACCACACTTCCTGCTGTTCTCAAGGCCATTGTTGCATCTCCCACCCTGCAGTCTTAGAAACATAAACAACAACTCACCAGCTGGTGAAATACAACATACATCATCATCATCAACAACAACCACTTATTGAACAGATGTGTAGAACTGTAAACACATATTTCTACATTGATTGTTGTGAAGCTGTTTTATTCTCAGAACCCCAAATATAGGAGGATAAATGTTCAATCCTCTACGGTCCGTCAAGCTGTACAGCAGCCTAAAGACTGACCACCAGGTTCAATGATAGTCTATCCCCAAGCTGTGAGGCTAAACAGCAAGTGAATCACACACACACACACACACACACACACACACACACACACACACACACACACACACACTACAGCGTTACACTGAGCATGTCGTGTTCCACCTGGTTCATCATGTCATCCCGATGTAACTCTATTTCTTGAATTGCATTGTTGGTTAAGGGCTTGTAAGTAAGCATTTCACAGTAAGGTCTACACCTGTTGTATTTGGCGCATGTGACAAACACCATTTGATTTGATTTGATTAGATCAGCACTCCTACACTGACACACTTATTGAATACTGACCCTGATGTAACAACCAAAACACAGCTCAAAACATAACAAGAAGTAAATTATATATTTCCCTCAAGTCTATGACTTATGACTAAATACAAATAACTAAAAACAATATTTCAAGATATTGTCAAGAGTACTTACAGAGTGAAGGGGAGAGGTCTGTACTGTAAGTCAACTTACTAACAGTGCATTGGAACACTGTGGTTCAAACATATTTAAAGTAGTCAGGGCACAAGTAGGTGCTGCAGAACTATCCTTTCCTTCCTCTTTAACACATGCATCATGACCAGACCAGCACATCAGAAAAGGGAGGTTAGTGAGTAAGCGTGGGTCATACACTTCCAAATGATGGACCTTACACTTCTTTAAATACAGAACCATGTTATTTATTTGTTCACTATTCTATTTGGAATGTTTATAATATCTTAGAGGGGCAAGGCAACACATTCTGAGTTCTATATGTAACAAGTCAAAGTTTAATTTACATGTGGTCAGTTCCATGATATCATTCATTCTATTCTACTAATCAGTTCAATGTACACTCCTCCTCACCTACTGAAGGATCCAGTGTTCTAGACTAGACTTCTCCCTACTGGCATCTCAATATTACGGCACCATCTTTATAATAATTTCCTTAATAATGTTTGGCTAAAAACAACATAACAAACTGGAAACAAATCACAAAAAATTGTGAAACACAAGACTGGCTAGCCTATCTGTAAATAGCCCATCCAACTACCTCATCCCCATACTGTTATCTATTTTTGCTCCAGCCACAGATCTGGGGAAGGGTATCAAAACATTTCTGCAGCATTGAAGGTCCCCAAGAACACAGTGGCGTCCATCATTCTTAAAACTTCTCTAGGATAGGGGGCAGCATTTTCACGTTTGGATGAAAAGCGTGCCCAGAGTAAACTGCCTCCTACTCAGTCCCAGATGCTAATATATGCATATTATTATTAGTATTGGATAGAAAACACTCTGAAGTTTCTAAAACGGTTTGAATCATGTCTGTGACTATAACAGAACTTATTTGGCAGGCAAAACCCCGAGGACAAACCCTTCAGACTTTTTTTTTTGAGGTCACTCTCTTTTCAATGAGCTTTCATTGGGAATCCAGATTTCAAAGGGACCTTCCTGCAGTTCCTATCGCTTCCACTGGATGTCAACAGTCTTTAGAAATTGGTTGAGGTTTTTCCTTTGAGAAATGAAGAAGTAGCCATGTTCAGAATGAGGCTCCAGTGAAGTGTACTGTTTGTTAGAGGCGCATGACCAGAAAGCATGCTACACATTGTTTTCCTCCGGTATTGAACACAGATCATCCCGTCTTCAATTTTATCGATTATTGACATTAAAAAATACCTAAAGTTGTATTACAAAAGTAGTTTGAAATTTTTGGAAAAAGCTTACAGGTAACTTTTGAGATATTTTGTAGTCACGTTGTGCAAGTTGGAACCGGTGTTTTTCTGGATCAAACACGCCAAATAAATGGACATTTTGGATATATATCGACGGAATTAATCGAACAAAAGGACCATTTGTGATGTTTATGGGACATATTGGAGTGCCAACAGAAGAACCTCGTCAAAGGTAAGGCATGAATTATATCTTTATTTCTGCGTTTTGTGTCGCAGGGTTGAGATGTGATGGTCTGTGATTGTTAGCTGGGGTGCTATCCTCAGATAATAGCATTGTTTGCTTTCACCGTAAAGTATTTTTGAAATCTGACTGTTGGTTGGATTCACAACAAGTGTAGCTTTAATTTGATATATTGAATGTGTGATTTCATGAAAGTTAAATTTTTATAGAAATTTATTTCAATTTGGCGCTCTGCATTTTCACTGGATGTTGGCCAGGTGGGACGCTACCTTCCCACATATCCCAGAGAGGTTAAATGGAAGAAGTTTAGAACCACCAAGACTCTCCTAGAGCTGGCCGCCCAGCAAAACTGAGCAATTGGGGGAGATTGGCCTTGGTCAGGATGACAAAGAACCCAATGGTCACTCTGACAGAGCTCCAGAGTTCCTCTGTGGAGATGGGAGAACCTTCCAGAAGGAGAAACATCTCTGCAGCACACCACCAATCATACATGGCACCATCCCTACGGTGAAGCTTGGTGGTGGCAGCATCATGCTGTGGGGATGTTTTCCAGTGGCAGGGATTGGGAAACTAGTCAGGATCGAGGGAAAGATGAATGGTGCAAAGTACAGAGAGATCCTTGATGAAAACCTGCACCTAAGATCTCAAACTGAGGTGAATGTTCACCTTCCAACAGAACAACGACCCTGGGCACACAGCCTAGACGACCCAGGAGTGGCTTCAGGACAAGTCTCTGAATGTCCTTGAGTGGCCCAGCCAGAGCCCGGACTTGAATCGGATCGAACATCTCTGGAGAGATGCATTTTAAAAGTAGCCTAGTCAGGGCATTAACATGCATGAACAGCATGTCCTGAAAGCAATGTTACTGTATCTAAATAGAAAATGGACAAAAGTCAGCGTAGGTGCATTTCTTTATTTGAGGAGTGGGCTTTCATTTTTTTAAAGATACAAAATGTGACCCATTCCCATCACTCCTCATCTGCAGCATCAAAGTCCTTCTGAAGATTTTAGTGTTCTAGACTAGATCTCTCCCTACTGGCATCTCAACATTACTGCAGCCTCCAATCCTATGTTGTCCTGATTCATTTGGGCAGTAATATAATGGCAATATCATATTCTGTTACACTGTATGCCTTTGAACAGTACTGGTACCTAATAATATTGTCCTCAATTATGTTGGGCTAATAACAAAATAACAAACTGACAATACATCAGATAGAATGTATTGGATTGTTGAGAACCTTCTATTGATTATCTCAAGTTTTGAACAAAATGATCATGTAATCTTGACCTGGGTCTTTGTGAAGCTGTTGACTAGTATTCTTTATCAGCCCAGCACCTATGTTTTAAGGATGTGCGTATGACCACAAACTTTTCTACATTAGAGTAGTAACCTTAGCTAGCAGTATTGACTGCTGATGTTAATGTATTGTATAGTCTAATGTACCCTGTTATCCAGTGTTGTATTCAAGACCACCAAAAGCGAGACCGATTCAAGTCCAAGACTGGAGCAAATCGAGTCTGAGGCAAGACCAAGACGGAAGGGGGAGGCGAGACCGAGTAAAGACCGAGACCGGGAGGGGACAAGGAGTACGAAACTGAGTCAAGACTGAGACCAGAAAAATGATAGTCCAATTCAAGACCATGATTATAATTGTGTCAAAACACCACCGGCACCGGTGGCGGCTCTGGTGCGGGACGAAGAACCCGCTCAGCTCTCGGATCCACCATCTTAGGTGGTGGCTCTGGTCCGGGCCGAAGAACCCGCTCATCCCGTGGATCCAGCAATGGACCCAGGCTGAACACTGTGCCTAGACTGGACCTAGATCCCGAGGAAGGCTCCTGCCTTGGAGCGGGACTGGACGCCGTGTCTGGACTGGGCATCGGCGCAGAGGAGGGATCCTGCCATGGAGCTGGACTGGACGCCATGTTTGGACTGGACATCGGCGCAGGGTAAAGCACCCGCCATGGAGCGGGACTGGACGCGGTGCCTGGACTGGGCACCAACGCAAAAGAAGACTCTGGCCTTGGAGCTAAACTGGATGCCGTGCTCAGACTGGGCATCTGCGCAGGGGAAGGCTCCGGCCATGGAGCTGGAGGTTCTGGACCGTTGACCATCACAGGAGGTTCCGGACCGTGGACCGTCAGAGGAGGTTCCGGACTGGGAACTGTCGCCGGAAGCTCTGGACTGGTGACTGTCGCTGGAAGCTCTGGACTGGACTGGGAACTGTCGCCGCAAGCTCTGGACTGGGAACTGTCGCCGGAAGCTCTGGACTGGGAACTGTCGCCGGAAGCTCTGGACTGGGGATCATCGCAGGAAGCTCTGGACGGGATCGTCGCAGGAAGCTTGGTGCGTGGGGCCGGCACTGGTGGTACCGGGCTAGAGACACGCACCTCAGGGCGAGCGCGAGGAGCAGGCACAGGACGTACTAGACTGGGGAGGCGCACTGGAAGCCTGATGCGTGGGGCCGGTACAGGTGGCACCGGACTGATGACACGCACTTCAGGGCGAGTGCGGGGAGAAGGAACAGGACGTACCGGACTGGGGACACGTACTTCAGGGAAAGTGCGAGGAGCAGGCACAGGACGTACCTGACTGGGAACACGCACTTCAAGGAGAGTGCGAGGAGCAGGCACAGTACGTACCGGACTGTGGAGACGTACTGGAGACCTGGTGCGTAGAGCCGGCATCAATGGTACTGGAACTTTAACACACTTCTCAGGACGAGTACGGGGAGCTGACTCAGGTGGCACCAAACTGACAACACATTCCTTCGGGCAAAATCCGTGCATCCTCCACCAACTCAACAACTCTCCCATTTCTCTCTCCTCCAAATTCTCCCTCTTCTCCCAGACTGGCTCTGGTTCACTCCTCGGCTCCGCCGACTGCTCCATGTGCCCTCCCCCCCAAAATTCTTGGGGTTTCTGTGGTCTTCCTCCCTGACTTCGTCGCTGTCTCTCCTTCAATGCTTCCGCCTGCTTCCATGGTAGGCTCTTGTCTCCTGCCATTATTTCGTCCCAAGTCCAGGACCTTCTCTCCCTGATCTCCTCCAAAGACCAGGATGCCATCTCCTCCTGGGCACGCTGCTTGGTCCTTTGTTGATGGGATATTCTGTCAAGTTCGTTGTAAAATTGGTCGGACTAAGGCGCAGCGTGCGTAGAGTTCCACATGTTTAATAAATTAAACTCACCAAAACAATACAGAACAAAACAAATAAAGAAACAAACAACGAACCGTGAATAACGAGATGCTACGTGTACTAACTCCAAACATAAACAATATCCCATAACCCACATGTGGAAAAAGATGCTACTTAAGTATGATCCCCAATTAGAGACAACGATAACCAACTTTCTCTAATTTGGAATCATACAAGTCACCAACATAGAAAATAAACCTAGAACCCCACATAGAGAATATAAACTAGAACAACCCCCCAGTCACACCCTGACCTACTCTACCGTAGAAAATAAAAGCTTCTATGGTCAGGACGTGACATGTCCAGAATTGTTTGATATTGAAACTGAAACAGTGCATCCTGAATGGAGGCAGAAAACAATGTACCAGGCCAGCTGTGATTTACAACCTGATAGCAATATTTTTTGGACTACCATGAAACGTACTGGTGAATTATAGTAATCATGCATTGAACTACATCCATCTATTCTGCCAGCAATGCCTTAGTTAACATCATGGAACGTTGAGTCAAATATAGCCTTTTTTTTTAAACCTTTAATAAAGTTGGTTTTGTAGCATGAACTGGGAATTTGATATTTTTGACTGATATGATTGTCTGATTGTTTCATATCTGCAAAGTAGTTCAAACGCTGTCAGTTCTATTTTAAATTAAGTCACCGTGTCACGCACTGACCTTAGAGATCCTTTTTATGTCTCTATTTTGGTTTGGTCAGGGCGTGAGTTGGGGTGGCATTCTATGTTTTGTGTTTCTATGATTTTCTATTTCTATGTTTTGGCCGGGTATGGTTCTCAATCAGCGACAGCTGTCTATCGTTGTCTCTGATTGGGAACCATACTTAGGTAGACTTTTTTCCTACCTGTCTTTGTGGGAAGTTGACTTTGTTTAGGGCACATAGCCTTTGAGCTTCACGGTTTGTTTTGTATTAATTATTGTTTTGTCGGCGTCATTTCTAAAATAAAGAGAAAATGTACGCTCACCACGCTGCACCTTGGTCCTCATCTTTCAACAGCCGTGACACACCGGTTACTTTGTGTGCTAAATGTGAAATGTTTTTTGCAATGGGAAGTAATAGTTGTACATTTCGATTGGGAAATGCTTAATGGTTGTGTTTTTGTATTCTTATGACTGGGACCAACTGGCTTATTATGTTCGAGCTAATCATCTGCTTCTCAATTAACATCATGCTGTGTGTAACTGCTGTCTTTCCATCGGCCATATGCAGTAGTGTAGGTGCCTGAAGAAGGTGGCAATTGTCAAATTTTGTCAAACAGTTCCCAAACTGCCCGCCCGGCCAGCATAGGAAAGGGGATACTCTATCAGTTGGTCAGCTGAATGCATTCAAAAAATCCTCTGTTTTCCAATATTTATTTATGATTTTCACTCTCCCATTCACACTTTTTTTATTAGAAAAATACAGAAATGTGATGGGTTATGCCCACAACAATGCTTAAACCACAACAATTTGATTGGGTGAGACTGTCATGGCTTGGTTCCCCAGTTGGTGGGCCTGTGTCCCCCCAGGCCCATCCATGTATACGACCCGGATGCAAACAGGCATGATGACAAATGTGACTCACCACCTGTATTCGGTCTTACGTAGCAAAATTTGAATTTCTGTTTTTTACATTGGATAAAAGTAGAGACTCTGATCTACAAAATTGTATATCATACACTGCATTTGAAGAACCAATGGGAAAGTAATTCTGCTTTGAAAGTTGATCAACTTGTAAACTCACTTTTGAGAAAACCGTCTTTCAATGTTTTGGTACTACTATTGGAGAGCCCTTCTTTGTCTAAACACATTCAGCATTGTTTACACCCTCTTAAGCCTTAGCCCCACCCATCTCTTTAGAAACGTGTAATGTCTGAAAATGTAGCTAGCTAGAACATTTTACCAGTATACATCATGGTTGGACGCGACTCCTGTCTGATGCCATGCATGGTTGTCCTTAGTTTGACGATATAATCTAGACTGGTGTTTTCTCCGACTCCTTAGCTATTGTACTCACATTCCACTGATTTCAAAACTCGGTCCTCCAGAAAGTGGAGAGCATACACATAACGTTAGCTAGCGAGCCAGCCAACTAACGTTAGCTAGCTAACAGTACACTAACTTGACATTAGGTTTATGCAGTTTTACTATACAATACATTTTTTAAAAACAGCTTGTGTTTGACACGATTACCTAGACATACTGATCAGCTTCAATAGCGTGCTATATGGCAGACCAATCCAAACTCATCTCTTGGCATGTCCAGCCAACTCATTATCTCAGCCAATCATGGCTAACGGGAAGGTTGCTCACTTTTTCTGTCACTAAACCAACTAGGCTCGTAATTTAACAATTTTATTTGTATTTACAGATAGCATACAAGTTAGATTTTTTTAGGCACATGACATTTCACATGTTCGCATTCTGATAAAAAAAATGTTTTTATGTTCAAACAGCTCTCCTGTGAAGTCGTGACTTGTGACATACGCCTAGTATCCTGAATCGGGTCACAAATGCGCATCACAAATGTGACTGACCGGCTCAAATCGGTATTATGTAGCAACATTAGAAATTGTGTTTTTTACATTGGATAAAAGTAGAAACTCAGAGCTACAAAATGATTTATCATACACTACACACTATACACTATACCCTATACACTACAGTTGAGGAACAATGGGAAAGTAATTTTGCTTTGAAAGTTGATCTACTTGTAAACTCACTTTTGAGAGAATGACCTTTGAATGTTTTGGTACTACTATTGGAGAGCCTTCCTTTGTCTACACCGATTCAGCATCGTTCACACCCTCTTAAGCTTTAGCCCCACCCATCTCTTTAAGGGTTGATCCGAATGTACTAACAACAGCAGTCAAGCACGCAGGCTAACCTGCTAGCTACTTTCAGACATCTAAGTGAGAGAGAACAGCTCACTGAACATTTCTCGCACTAGCAGAGCTGGTTAGGTTGTTATGTTATTCAGAGCGTTTGGTGACTGCAACTGTGGCCGTTCGTAAAATCAGAGCGTTTCACGTTCAGAGAGCACACCGGACGCTCTGGCCGATGAGTTTACTGACGTTTACTGACACCGGCCATATTCAACGAGTGTTGAGCGTTCGTAAATCATCAGTTATTCTGCACTCTCTGGCACACTCAAACGAGAGTGCTCTTAAATCAGAGTAGATGCCCAAACTGAATTTATGAACGCACCCGAAATGGTTACTTGCATAGTGGAGTCTATTGTTAAGGCATGTAGCTAGCTAGCTAGCTAGCTAGCTAGGTAAACAATTGACCATAATCACAACTCATGACTTTACTACCATGCATGAATCTGCAGGTAGCTAACCAGCCAGGTTCAATGTTAGCTAACATTAGGCTATAGCTACCCTACCGGCTACCGAAGTCATTCTTCTGTGAGCTGCTCCATTTCAAAACCAGTTGAGAGCTGCACGCTCTTGCTGCCTGTAGATTATATTCCGCTGAAACTAGGCTGTGTGCGGCTATTGTGTAGGCTATTTTGTGCATGATTTCTCTATCGTACTACATCATTGATAAAATGTGTACCACCACTACACTACTTTGATACGCACCAGTAGGGATTATATGAGTGGCTGGTATTACGGTTGCTGTCCTTTCAGAATTCAGAACCTGTCACACACTGAAGGCCTATAGGTTCGCCACTGCGCAAACATGTCTATAATAGATATAAAGACTATTAAGATGCTAATGTTTCAAGAAAGGAGTGTATATATTTGGCCTGCCGAAGCGGTTTTATGTGCTGACTGAATAAATGGAAGCTGACAATTCGTTTTTTATTCCGCTGGTCTCTGGAATATCTATAACCTTTACAGACAAGTCCTCACGAGACTGAGCCAAGACCAAGTACAAATGTATCCAACACTGAGACAAGATCTAGACACTCAATATGTGGTCTCTCGACCAGATTTACAACACTGCTATTATACATATATAGTCTAAAGCCAATATACCATGGCTAAGGGCTGTATCCAGGCACTCCGTGTTGCGTCATGCCGAAGAACAGCCCTTAGCCGTGGTATATTGGCCGTATACCACACCTCCTCGGGCCTGTTGTCCATATATAGTCTAATGTAGCCTGTTGTGCATATATAGTCTAATTTAGCCTGTTATCATACACATATGCACACACAGGCATTTTTTTACCCTGGTTAATCATTTCTTCCCCATGTAGATCAACACTCCTAAACTGACAACCTTTATGAATACTGGGCCTGATGTAACAACCAAAACTCAACTCAAAACATAACAAGAAGTAAAATGATACAATCCCTCAAGTATATGACTTATAACCAAAAACTATTTTGCAAGATGTTGTCAAGAGTACTTACAGAGGGAAGTGTCTTGTCTTGTACAGTGAGTCAACTTATTGGCAGTGTGTGGAAACTGCTAGTAACTGTCAGTTCTGTGGTTGACACATATTTAAAGTAGTCAGGACACAAGAAGCTGATATAGAACTGTCCTTTCCAACTTTTTAAGACATTAACATGCATGAGGTCCAGACCAGCATGTCAGAAAAGGAAGATTACTGTATTAGAGTGGGTCCTACATTTCTAAAATGGACAAAATGTCCCCCATTTCCACTTTTATTTTAATACAGAACCATGTTAACACTATGTTGACTATTCTATATGGAATGTTTATAATATCTTAGAATGTGTTGCCTTGTCCCTCTGAGTTCTACATGGAACAGGTCAAAGTTCCATTTACATTTGGTCAGTTCCATGATGTCATTCATTCTATTCTGCTAATCAATTACATTTACACTCCTCATCAGCTACTGAAGGTTCCAGTGTTTTAGACTAGAGCTCTGGCATCTCAATATTACTTCACCATCTTAATAATAATGTCCTTGATAATGTTGGACTAATAAAACATAACAAACTGGAAATAGATCAGATAGAATGATGAAACACAACACTGGCTACTTGACAAAGTCATATTTAACCACACATGTCTGTAGTAGTACAACATCCACTATAATTATGTTTAACTGTTGACCATTGTGTACAATACTAGTAGTAGAGGCATCAGTATAATCACCATAGTGTTGCTGTATTGACTGTTAAGGCTGGTGTTTCTTAATCCTGGTCCTGGGGTGTTTTCATTAGTCACAGACCGTTGTGAAACATTTGGACTGTTGCAAATGTTTTGCAATGGAAACTGTTTACCACAATCGGAAAAAGTTTTGCAACAAAAACAGTGTCTATTGGAAAAAGGTCCCTTCCCGTTTTTTTTCTGTTTGCTCTGTTTGGTTACTAGAGTATACAGTAGAAAGTTTATGTTACAAAACGTTTTGCAACAGACCAAATTTTTTAGCAAATGGTATTAATTATTTCCCTATCAGCAGCACACCTGTAAGTAGCATTTAAGCACACAAACACTGATTTCTGTAGTAATACAACATGCCACTATCATATGTGACGTATGTGACAGGAACTCCAGACAATCACGGATTATAAATGGAAAACCAGCCATGTCGTGGACAGCGGCGTCTTGCTACCTGATAAGCTAAACACCTTCTTCGCCCGCTTTGAGGATAACACAGTGCCGCCGACATGGGCCGACGTGAGTAAGACATTTAAGCGTGTTAATCCTAACAGGGCTGCAGGCCCAGATGGTATCCCTAGCCGTGTCCTCAGAGCATGTGCAGATCAGTTGGCTGGAGTGTTTATGGACATATTCAATCTCTCCCTATCCCAGTCTGCTGTCCCCACTTGCTTCAAGATGTCCACCATTGTTCCTGCACCCAAGAAAGCCACGGTAACTAAACTAAATGACTATCACCCCGCAGCACTCACTTCTGTCATCATGAAGTGCTTTGAGATGGTAGTTAAGGATCATATCACCTCAACCTTACCCGACACCCTAGACTAACTGCAATTTGCATACCGCACCAATAGATCCATGGATGATGCAATCGCCATTGCACTGCACACTGCCGCATACCATCTAGACAAGATGAATATCTACTGAGTGGAAGAATGCTGCTCATTGACTACAGCTCAGCCTTCAACACCATAGTATCCTCCAAGCTCATCATTAAGCTTTGGGCCCTGGTGACAAGCTTCAAGTTCCTCATCTTACATATCAATGACAATCTGAAATGGTCCACCCACACAGACGATAGGTGTGTTGGGAAGAAGGCGCTACAGTGCCTCATCAACCTCAGGAGGCTGAAAAAATTTGGCTTGGCCCCAAAGACAGGTCGCAATTGTAAATGAGAACTTGTTCTCAACTTGCCTACCTGGTTAAATAGAGGTGAAATAAATAAAATAAAACAAAAAGACCCTCACAAACTTTTACAGATGCACCCTTCAGAGCATCCTGTCAGGCTTTATCACCGCCTGGTATGACAACGGCACCGTCCGCAACCGCAGGTCTCTCCAGAGGGTGGTGCAATAAGCTCAACGCGTCACTGGGAGCACACTGCATGCCCTTCAGGACATCTACAGCACCCGGTGTCACAGAAAGGCCAAGAAGATTATCAAATACCAGCCACCCGAACAATGGCCTGTTCACCCCGCTATCAGCCAGAAGGCGAGGTCATTACAGGTGCATCAAAGCTGCAACCGAGAGACTGAAAAACAGCTTCTATCTCAAAGCCATTAGACTGTTAAATAGCCATCATTAGTTGTCTACCACCCGGTTACTCATCCCTGCACCTTAGAGGCTGCTGCCCTATGTTAATAGACATGGAACACTGGTCACTTTGCAAATGTTTACATCCTGTTTTACCCATTTCATATGTATATACTGTGCTCCAGTCAAGTCCATCCTATTCAACTAGTGCTGTACATATTTATACTAGGGATGCACGATATATCAGTGAACATATCGGAATGGGCCGATACCGATGTTGCCATTTTTAGCTAATATCGGCCCATTCCGATATGTTCACTGATATATCGTGCATCCCTCGTATAAATATGTACAGCACTAGTTGAATAGGATGAACTTGACTAGAGCACATCGGCCCGATGTCTAGTTTAACGCCGATGTGCAAAACCGATGACAAAGCTGACGTGCATACCTATATAACGTAGGTACATGACGTAATGACGCCACATAAAATTTGCCGCTACACATGCAACACAGCATTCCTAACCTAACCACAATACCGGCTGTGTGTATTGAGCAGTCAACAAGTCGAGCAGTCAACAAGTCGAGCAGTCATTGAAAGACTAAGGACATTTCAGTGACACAACTCAAAGGCGAAATTGGCTTTCGCCGACTGGTCGAGCACCGGTACACACTACCAAGTGCGCTCTTCTTCAGATGTTGCCCTACTGGAGTTAGACAGTAATAGCGTAACTGCTATTATCTTCACAACATATACATACTATCAAACACCGTCTGGGTCTTTGCGTGTCATAAAAGATACAGTAGCACTGTCAAAGCTGTACAAAATGTTATGCTGGTGAATGAGGACCCAAAAGCGACTTAATAGAAACAGAGTCTTTATTCCAGTCTAAAACAAACAATGATACTCCTGGATAATATCATAGGTAAATCCAAAACAGGAAACTGAAATCCTCTCGTCAGTAGAGAGGAACGACTGGAGACGCGACCACAGACTGCAGGTCGCTTCAGGAAGGCACAGGCCGTAGCTGACATAGACACCTGCTCACACGCAGCATCTGAAGAAGGCAAAAACACGACAGGGCGGAACAAGGACACAGAACAGCAAACATCAAACAAGAATCCGACAAGGACAGAAGCGGAAAACAGAGGGAGAAATAGGGACTCTAATCAGAGGGCAAAATAGGGGACAGGTGTGAAAGAGTAAATGAGGTAGTTAGGAGAATGAGAAACAGCTGGGAGCAGGAACGGAACGATAGAGAGAGAGAGCGAGAGAGGGAGAGAGGGAGGGGGAGAGAGAGGGATAGAAAGAGGGAAAGAACCTAATAAGACCAGCAGAGGGAAGCACAGGGACAAGACATGATGATCAATGACAAAACATGACAGTACCCCCCCACTCACCGAGCGCCTCCTGGCGCACTCGAGGAGGAACCCTGGCGGCAACGAAGGAAATCATCAATCAACGAACGGTCCAGCACGTCCCGAGATGGAACCCAACTCCTCTCCTCAGGACCGTAACCCTCCCAATCCACTAAGTACTGGTGACCACGTCCCCGAGAACGCATGTCCATGATCTTCCGTACCTTGTAAATAGGTGCGCCCTCGACAAGGACGGGGGGGGGGGGAGGGAAGACGAACGGGGGCGCGAAGAAAAGGCTTGACACAGGAGACATGGAAGACAGGGTGGACGCGACGAAGATGTCGCGGAAGAAGCAGTCGCACAGCGACAGGATTGACGACCTGAGAGACACGAAACGGACCAATGAACCGCGGAGTCAACTTGCGAGAAGCTGTCGTAAGGGGAAGGTTACGAGTGGAAAGCCACACTCTCTGACCGCGACAATACCTAGGACTCTTAATCCTACGTTTATTGGCGGCTCTCACAGTCTGCGCCCTGTAACGGCAAAGTGCAGACCTGACCCTCCTCCAGGTGCGCTCACAACGTTGGACAAAAGCCTGAGCGGAGGGAACGCTGGACTCGGCGAGCTGGGACGAGAACAGAGGAGGCTGGTACCCAAGACTACTCTGAAACGGAGATAGCCCGGTAGCAGACGAAGGAAGCGAGTTGTGAGCGTATTCTGCCCAGGGGAGCTGTTCTGCCCAAGACGCAGGGTTTCGAAAAGAAAGGCTGCGTAAAATGCGACCAATCGACTGATTGGCCCTTTCTGCTTGACCGTTAGACTGGGGATGAAACCCGGAAGAGAGACTGACGGAAGCACCAATCAAACGACAGAACTCCCTCCAAAACTGTGACGTGAATTGCGGACCTCTGTCTGAAACGGCGTCTAACGGGAGACCATGAATTCTGAACACATTCTCAATGATGATTTGTGCCGTCTCCTTAGCGGAAGGAAGCTTAGCGAGGGGAATGAAATGTGCCGCCTTAGAGAACCTATCGATAACCGTAAGAATCACAGTCTTCCCCGCAGACGAAGGCAGACCGGTAATAAAGTCTAAGGCGATGTGAGACCATGGTCGAGAAGGAATGGGAAGCGGTCTGAGACGACCGGCAGGAGGAGAGTTACCTGACTTAGTCTGCGCGCAGTCCGAACAAGCAGCCACGAAACGACGCGTGTCACGCTCCTGAGTAGGCCACCAAAACCGCTGGCGAATAGAAGCAAGCGTACCCCGAACGCCGGGGTGGCCAGCTAACTTGGCAGAGTGAGCCCACTGAAGAACAGCCAGACGAGTAGAGACAGGAACGAACAGAAGGTTACTAGGACAAGCGCGCGGCGACGCAGTGTGAGTGAGTGCTTGCTTTACCTGTCTCTCAATTCCCCAGACAGTCAACCCGACAACACGCCCTTCAGGGAGAATCCCCTCGGGGTCGGTAGAAGCCACAGAAGAACTAAAGAGACGGGATAAGGCATCAGGCTTGGTGTTCTTATTTCCCGGGCGATAGGAAATCACGAACTCGAAACGAGCGAAAAACAACGCCCAACGAGCTTGACGTGCATTAAGTCGTTTGGCAGAACGGATGTACTCAAGGTTCTTATGGTCAGTCCAAACGACAAAAGGGACGGTCGCCCCCTCCAACCACTGTCGCCATTCGCCTATGGCTAAGCGGATGGCGAGCAGTTCGCGGTTACCCACATCATAGTTGCGTTCCGATGGCGACAGGCGATGAGAAAAGTAAGCGCAAGGATGGACCTTATCGTCAGAATGAAAGCGCTGGGACAGAATGGCTCCCACGCCCACCTCTGAAGCGTCAACCTCGACAATGAATTGTTTAGTGACATCAGGAGTAACAAGGATAGGAGCGGAAGTAAAACGCTTCTTGAGGAGATCAAAAGCTCCCTGGGCGGAACCGGACCACTTAAAGCAAGTCTTGACAGAAGTCAGAGCTGTGAGAGGGGCAGCCACTTGACCGAAATTACGAATGAAACGCCGATAGAAATTAGCGAAACCGAGAAAGCGCTGCAACTCGACACGTGACTTAGGAACGGGCCAATCGCTGACAGCCTGGACCTTAGCGGGATCCATCTGAATGCCTTCAGCGGAAATAACAGAACCGAGAAATGTGACAGAGGAGACATGAAAGGCGCACTTCTCAGCCTTCACGTAGAGACAATTCTCTAAAAGGCGCTGGAGTACACGTCGAACGTGCTGAACATGAATCTCGAGTGACGGTGAAAAAATCAGGATATCGTCAAGGTAAACGAAAACAAAGATGTTCAGCATGTCTCTCAGTACATCATTAACTAATGCCTGAAAGACAGCTGGAGCATTAGCGAGACCGAACGGCAGAACCCGGTATTCAAAATGCCCTAACGGAGTGTTAAACGCCGTTTTCCACTCGTCCCCCTCTCTGATGCGCACGAGATGGTAAGCGTTACGAAGGTCCAACTTAGTAAAGAACCTGGCTCCCTGCAGAATCTCGAAGGCTGACGACATAAGGGGAAGCGGATAACGATTCTTAACCGTTATGTCATTCAGCCCTCGATAATCCACGCAGGGGCGCAGAGTACCGTCCTTCTTCTTAACAAAAAAAACCCCCTCTCCGGCGGGAGAGGAAGAAGGCACCACGGTACCGGCGTCGAGAGAAACAGACAGATAATCCTCGAGAGCCTTACGTTCGGGAGCCGACAGAGAGTATAGTCTACCCCGAGGGGGAGTGGTCCCCGGAAGGAGATCAATACAACAATCATACGACCGGTGAGGAGGAAGAGAGTTGGCTCTGGACCGACTGAAGACCGAGCACAGATCATGATATTCCTCCGGCACTCCTGTCAAATCACCAGGTTCCTCCTGAGTAGAGGGGACAGAAGAAACAGGAGGGATAGCAGACATTAAACACTTCACATGACAAGAAACGTTCCAGGATAGGATAGAATTACTAGACCAATTAATAGAAGGATTATGACATACTAGCCAGGGATGACCCAAAACAACAGGTGTAAAAGGTGAACGAAAAATCAAAAAGGAAATGGTCTCACTGTGGTTACCAGATACAGTGAGGGTTAAAGGTAGTGTCTCACATCTGATACTGGGGAGAAGACTACCATCTAAGGCGAACATGGGCGTGGGCTTCCCTAACTGTCTGAGAGGAATGTCATGTTTCCGAGCCCATGCTTCGTCCATAAAACAACCCTCAGCCCCAGAGTCTATCAAGGCACTGCAGGAAGCAGCCGAACCGGTCCAGCGTAGATGGACCGACAAGGTAGTACAGGATCTTGATGGAGAGACCTGAGTAGTAGCGCTCACCAGTAGCCCTCCGCTTACTGATGAGCTCTGGCTTTTACTGGACATGACATGACAAAATGTCCAGCAGAACCGCAATAGAGGCAAAGGTGGTTGGTGATTCTCCGTTCCCTCTCCTTAGTCGAGATGCGAATACCTCCCAGCTGCATGGGCTCAGTCTCTGAGCCGGTGGGAGGAGATGGTTGAGATGCGGAGAGGGGAAACACCGTTAACGCGAGCTCTCTTCCACGAGCTCGGTGACGAAGATCTACCCGTCGTTCTATGCGGATGGCGAGTGCAATCAAAGAGTCCACGCTGGAAGGAACCTCCCGGGAGAGAATCTCATCCTTAACCTCAGCGTGGAGTCCCTCCAGAAAACGAGCGAGCAACGCCGGCTCGTTCCAGTCACTGGATGCAGCAAGAGTGCGAAACTCTATAGAGTAATCCGTTATGGATCGATCACCTTGACATAGGGAAGCCAGGGCCCTGGAAGCCTCCTTCCCAAAAACTGAACGATCAAAAACCCGTATCATCTCCTCTTTAAAGTTCTGATAAACGTTAGAACACTCAGCCCTTGCCTCCCAGATAGCTGTGCCCCACTCCCGAGCCCGACCAGTAAGGAGTGATATGACGTAAGCGATCCGAGCTCTCTCTCTTGAGTATGTGTTGGGCTGGAGAGAGAACACAATATCACACTGGGTGAGAAAGGACCGACACTCAGTGGGCTGCCCAGAGTAACATGGTGGGTTATTAACCCTAGGTTCCGGAGACTCGGAAGACCAGGAAGTAGCTGGTGGCACGAGACGAAGACTCTGAAACTGTCCTGAGAGATCGGAGACCTGAGCGGCCAGGGTCTCAACGGCATGACGAGCAGCAGACAATTCCTGCTCGTGTCTGCCGAGCATTGCTCCCTGGATCTCGACGGCAGTGTTGCGAGAATCCGTAGTCGCTGGGTCCATTCTTGGTCGGATTCTTCTGTTATGCTGGTGAATGAGGACCCAAAAGCGACTTAATAGAAACAGAGTCTTTATTCCAGTCTAAAACAAACAATGATACTCCTGGATAATATCATAGGTAAATCCAAAACAGGAAACTGAAATCCTCTCGTCAGTAGAGAGGAACGACTGGAGACGCGACCACAGACTGCAGGTCGCTTCAGGAAGGCACAGGCCGTAGCTGACATAGACACCTGCTCACACGCAGCATCTGAAGAAGGCAAAAACACGACAGGGCGGAACAAGGACACAGAACAGCAAACATCAAACAAGAATCCGACAAGGACAGAAGCGGAAAACAGAGGGAGAAATAGGGACTCTAATCAGAGGGCAAAATAGGGGACAGGTGTGAAAGAGTAAATGAGGTAGTTAGGAGAATGAGAAACAGCTGGGAGCAGGAACGGAACGATAGAGAGAGAGAGCGAGAGAGGGAGAGAGGGAGGGGGAGAGAGAGGGATAGAAAGAGGGAAAGAACCTAATAAGACCAGCAGAGGGAAGCACAGGGACAAGACATGATGATCAATGACAAAACATGACACAAAAAGTCAGCAAACAAGCAAACCCCGGCCACGAACGAAGTGTTTACAATACCGCATTGGTAATAAAGCATCATTAGTTCGACTGCAGCTTCTGGGGTAGTTGCTTTAACTTGGTACCTAGCTAGCACCAATACAACCAGCCTGAAAACAATGACCAGTAGAAACTGCAGTCATTTTCATTATTCTTAGCAATGATTTAGGAATTCTTGTGAGTAAGTTTTAGCTAGGTTGCCAATTGTTCGCCTATTGAAATTGAACTTCAGTTTTTGAAAATAAATAGCTAGCCAGGTACTTAACCCTGTTGCCCAAAGCTAAGTTTATAAGCAGCCAGCTAGCTTCATCTGGCTAGTGAGGCTCAACCGGACTGGGTTATGTGTTGTGAAGCTAGCTACAATAAGGATTAGGCACAATAGTGGAATTTGCAGTTTGCCTTCAAAATAAAGTTATGTAATTGACAGTGTTGCCAAACTTTGAAGGTGTAACGTCCTGACCAGAGTTCTTATGTGTTTTGCTTGTTTAGTGTTGGTCAGGACGTGAGCTGGGTGGGAATTCTATGTTGTGTGTCTAGTTCGTCTGTTTCTGTGTCCAGCCTAATATGGTTCTCAATTAGAGGCAGCTGTCAATCGTTGTCCCTGATTGAGAATCATATATAGGTGGCTTGTTTTGTGTTGGGGATTGTGGGTGGTTGTTTCCTGTCTCTGTGTTTGTGTTCTGCACCAGATAGGACTGTCTCGGCTTTCACGTTTGTTATTTTGTAGTTTGTATAGTGTTCACGTTATTGTCAGTCTTTATTAAACATGTTGAACACTAACTGCGCTGCATTTTGGTCCTCTCCTTCATCCCAGGAAGAAAGCCGTTACAGAAGGCTAACTGCAAAGTCCACTATTGTGACTATTCCTTATTTTGGATAGTTTCACATAGATGGGGCCGACCACCATTAATCAAATAAGAACTGTCTTATACATTAGGGTTATTTTAGATGATGACACCTAGCTATATAGTTAGCAAGCTGACTAAAGCTACTGAAACAGATTATGTCATTTTGCTCTGTTTTTGGGGAAGAACATTGTTTGCATCCATGAGCTAGCTTTTTTTTATGACCAGCACTGTAGGTGCGCGAGACAACTTTACCAGCATCATGGCATACGTATCGATGAATCGTTGTGACATATGAAATACGAGTGATAGTGTAATAACTACGTAGAAAATGTATGAACGAGTTCAATTATTATGTGACGTGCAGTCATTCAGGTTCTGATTGGTCAACAAGCTTATTTGACCCGTCAGATAGTGTTATTTGACGCTTATCTTTTTTGACATGCAGAGACCCAAACGGCGTTCCATAGCAAAGACCCAAACGGCGTTTCATAGCAAAGACCCAAACGGTGTTCCATAGCAAAGAACCAAACGGCGTTCCATAGCAAAGACCCAAACGGTGTTCCATAGCAAAGACCCAAACGGCGTTCCATAGCAAAGACCCAAACGGCGTTCCATAGCAAAGAACCAAAAAGGCGTTCCATAGCAAAGACCCAAACGGCGTTCCATAGCAAAGACCCAAACGGCGTTCCATAGCAAAGACCCAAACGGCGTTCCATAGCAAAGACCCAAACGGCGTTCCATAGCAAAGACCCAAACGGCGTTCCATAGCAAAGACCCAAACGGCGTTCCATAGCAAAGACCCAAACGGTGTTCCATAGCAAAGAACCAAACGGCGTTCCATAGCAAAGACCCAAACAGCTTTCCATAGCAAAGACCCAAACGGTGTTCCATAGCAAAGACCCAAACGGCGTTCCATAGCAAAGACCCAAACGGCGGTCCATAGCAAAGAACCAAACGGCGTTCCATAGCAAAGACCCAAACGGTGTTCCATAGCAAAGAACCATACGGTGTTCCATAGCAAAGACCCAAACGGCGTTCCATAGCAAAGACCCAAACGGCGTTCCATAGCAAAGACCCAAACGGCGTTCCATAGCAAAGACCCAAACGGCGTTCCATAGCAAAGAACCAAACGGCGTTCCATAGCAAAGACCCAAACGGCGTTCCATAGCAAAGAACCAAACGGCGTTCCATAGCAAAGACCCAAACGGCGTTCCATAGCAAAGACCCAAACGGCGTTCCATAGCAAAGACCCAAACGGCGTTCCATAGCAAAGACCCAAACGGCGTTCCATAGCAAAGAACCAAACGGCGTTCCATAGCAAAGAACCAAACGGCGTTCCATAGCAAAGAACCAAACGGTGTTCCATAGCAAAGACCCAAACGGCGTTCCATAGCAAAGACCCAAACGGCGTTCCATAGCAAAGAACCAAACGGCGTTCCATAGCAAAGACCCAAACGGCGTTCCATAGCAAAGAACCAAACGGCGTTCCATAGCAAAGACCCAAACGGCGTTCCATAGCAAAGAACCAAACGGCGGTCCATAGCAAAGACCCAAACGGCGTTCCATAGCAAAGACCCAAACGGCGTTCCATAGCAAAGAACCAAACGGCGTTCCATAGCAAAGACCCAAACGGCGTTCCATAGCAAAGAACCAAACGGCGTTCCATAGCAAAGACCCAAACGGCGTTCCATAGCAAAGAACCAAACGGCGTTCCATAGCAAAGACCCAAACGGCGTTCCATAGCAAAGACCCAAACGGCGTTCCATAGCAAAGACCCAAACGGCGTTCCATAGCAAAGAACCAAACGGCGTTCCATAGCAAAGAACCAAACGGCGTTCCATAGCAAAGACCCAAACGGCGTTCCATAGCAAAGAACCAAACGGCGTTCCATAGAAATCCTGGTTGAGAAAGAAACGGCTGAGCAAATGACCAACAACAGAAACGACGGAACAAATTAACAAATGAACAACGAAACAGTACAGCAAGTAAGTGAAAGAAATAGGTTTTTATTATGTTTTACTGGTAATGGGGACATACGTAAATGCCAACAAAATTACTTTTTGGTCTGTGTATGTGTGTGTGTGTGTGTGTGTGTGTGACCTTAACTAGGCAAGTCAGTTAAGAACAAATTATTATTTACAATGACGGCCTACCCCGGCCAAACCCGGGCGACGCTGGGCCAATTGTGCGCCGCCCTATGGGACTCCCAATCATGGCCGGATGTGATACAGCCTGGATTCGAACCAGGGACTGTAGTGACGCCTCTTGCCCTGAGATGCAGTGCCTTAGACCCCTGTGTCCATGTGTGTGTGTTAACTATTTAACTGTACTAGAATGCTTAACTGTACTAGAATTCCCATCACTCCTCATCTGCATCAAAGTGCTGTTGAAGGTTCCGTGTCCTAGACAAGAGCTCTGCCAACCAGCATCTCAACATTACTGCAGCGTCCAGTCTTCATGTAATGTCCTCATTCATTTGGACAGTAATATATAATGCCAATATCATATTCTGTTACACTGTGGGCCCTTGAACAGTACTGGTCCCTAATAATAATGAACTCAATAATATAGGGCTAATAAAACATTACAAACTAACAACAGATCAGATAGAATGGTGAAACACAACACTGGGTACTTGACAAAGTCACATTTAAGCACCAAACACTGTACAACATGCCACTGTCATATTCTGTTACACTGTTGACACTTGTGTAAATTGCAGTAGTAGCTAGCAGTATTGAGTGCTGCTGTTCATATTGTATATAGTCTAATGTAGCCTGTTATCCATATATAGTCTAATGTAGCCTGTTATCCATATATAGTCTAATGTAGCCAGTTATCCATATACAGTCTAATGTAGCCTGTTGTCCATATATAGTGTAATGTAGCCTGTTATCTATATATAGTCTAGTGTAGCCTGTTATCCATATATAGTCTAATGTAGCCTGTTATCCATATATAGTATAATGTAGCCTGTTATCCATATACAGTATAATGTAGCCTGTTATCCATATATAGTCTAATGTAGCTGTTATCCATATATAGTCTAATGTAGTCTGTTATCTATATATAGTCTAATGTAGCCTGTTATCCATATATAGTCTAATGTAGCCTGTTATCCATATATAGTCTAATGTAGCCTGTTATCCATATATAGTCTAATGTATCCTGTTATCCATATATAGTCTAATTTAGCCTGTTATACATATATAGTCTAATTTAGCCTGTTATACATATATAGTCTAATGTAGTCTGTTATCTATATATAGTCTAATGTAGCCTGTTATCTATATATAGTCTAATGTATCCTGTTATCCATATATAGTCTAATGTAGCATGTTGTTCATATACTATTATGTGAATATAAAGTGCTAATGAAGTACGTGCAGTTTAATGTCCATATAAAGAACTCTGATATGGTTCAGGCTGTAGAGGTCTATGGATGACAGGATGGTGATGATAAACCAACAACATCCAAACCAACAACACTTACTGGCAGTGCAGAGAAACCGTGTGAGATCTGGGATTGACACATTTTAAAAGTTGCCTACTCAGGACGTTAAGACATTGACATGGATAAACAGCATGTCAGAAAAGGGTTGAATTTCTTCCTTTGAGGAGTAGGCCTACATTTTATAAAGAGGATAAATATGACCCGTTCCCATCACTCCTCATCAGCTGCATCAAAGTGGTACTGAAGGTTCAGTGTTCTAGACTAGAGCTCCACCTACTGGCATCTCAACATTACTGCAGCCTCTAGTCCTCATATTATGTCCTTATTCATTTGACAGTAATAGGAATAAAATTAATGGATAGTGTTCCATTCATTCCAGCCATTACAATGAGTCCATCCTCCTATATCTCCGCCCACCAGCCTCCTCTGCTGTACAGATAATCCAGTGAACATCACCATAGCCTCCTGTATTTACCGTGAAGTCTACTGTAGTAGTCTGCTGTCCATAAATTATGCAGTTTAGTCGACTCAACAATCAAAAATCAATATACAGTCCTGTGTCAATATATTTTACATATGGGTGGTCCTGGTAACCAAACGTATTACTTTGCAGGTGCCATGTTCTACCAACTGAGTTACAGAGGAACATGTTCTGTATAGTCTAGTGTTTCTCACTGTGTCTCATGTTAATACTAATCCTAAACACAACCCACCATCACTGTCTCATGTTAACACTACTCCTATACACAACCCACCATCACTGTCTCATGTTAATACTACTCCTAAACACATCCCACCATCACTGTGTCTCATGTTAATACTACTCCTAAACACAACCCACCATCACTGTCTCATGTTAACACTACTCCTATACACAACCCACCATCACTGTGTCTCATGTTAATACTACTCCTATACACAACCCACCATCACTGTCTCATGTTAACACTACTCCTATACACAACCCACCATCACTGTGTCTCATGTTAATACTACTCCTATACACAACCCACCATCACTGTCTCATGTTAATACTACTCCTAAACACATCCCACCATCACTGTGTCTCATGTTAATACTACTCCTATACACATCCCACCATCACTGTGACTCATGTTAACACTACTCCTAAACACAACCCACCATCACTGTCTCATGTTAACACTACTCCTATACACAACCCACCATCACTGTGTCTCATGTTAATACTACTCCTATACACAACCCACCATCACTGTCTCATGTTAACACTACTCCTATACACAACCCACCATCACTGTGTCTCATGTTAATACTACTCCTATACACAACCCACCATCACTGTCTCATGTTAATACTACTCCTAAACACATCCCACCATCACTGTGTCTCATGTTAATACTACTCCTATACACATCCCACCATCACTGTGACTCATGTTAACACTACTCCTAAACACAACCCATCATCACTGTCTCATGTTAACACTACTCCTATACACAACCCACCATCACTGTCTCATGTTAATACTACTCCTAAACGCATCCCACCATCACCGTGTCTCATGTTAATACCTCTCCTAAGCTCTTTCGAAGCATCCACTCAATCTCTCTCACTCTTTCTTTAGGACCATTTTCAAAATGTCTCCACAACAATCTATTGCACTCAGAGCTCTTAAAATAGCTAGCACAAGTCTTACATGTGAAACCACATGTACAACGTACATCCTGTCTTTTGTAGAACGCAATATAGCTCAGTATTTGTCAAGGGTGCCAATAATTTTGGTCGTGACTGTATATCTAATAATCAGATTAACATGTAAAAATAAATTTACCCTCACACACACAAACAGACACACACACACACACACAGTTATACTTGACCCTGTTATACTTTGACAGTGAACATGACCCTATTGAATGGAGATCTGGGTATTACTGGCAAACTCTACTGATCATGTTTTAAACATGTAAATGAATAAACTGAACAAAACTAAACACATGAAACCACAGTCAAGGGTCAGTATTCACGAAGTATATCAGAGTAGGAGAGCTGATCTGGGATCAGTTTAGCCTTTTAGATCATAATTATACGGTCTGAGACACTTTATGAAAACAGGCCCTGATGTAACAACCAAAACACATTTCAAAATGAACCAACAAGTACAAAGATACAGTAAGTCATGTGATGTATGGCTAAAAACTTTAAAACTAAAACTATATTCCAGGATATCGTCAAGTGTACTTACAGAGTGAAGTGAAGGGGAGAGGTCTTGTACAGTGAGTCAACGTACTGTCACTGCGTGGAAACAAGAAGTAGTCTACTGTAAGTATTAGTAGAAGCAGGCATAGCCTAAGTGTGAGTTCTGTGGTTGACACATTTTAAAAGTAGCCTAGTCAGGCCGTTAACATGCAGGAAGAGCATTTCACATAAGGGATGTTACTGTATCTAAATAGAAAATGGTCTGAAGTCAGAATAGTGAAGTTCCATTTCTTTATTTGAGTAGTGGGCCCACATGTTTTACAAGAGGCAAAATGTGACCGATTCCCGTCACTCTTCATCAGCTGGTACTGAAGGTTCCAGAACCAATGAAGAATGGGAGAATCTTTGGTACCAGTGTTCTAGACTAGAGCTCTCCCTACTGACATCTCAACATTACTGCAGCTTCCAGGATTCATATGTCCCTATTAGTCCGATGAAAATATACAAAATAGAAGGAAGAAAATGTCAAAAATGTATATAGAATAAACCAGGCATGCACGTAAAAATACTGTTATTCAGATTTATGTTGAACTGACGTTTGAATTGAGTGAACTAGTGAGCTCAGCTAGCGTGTTAGCTACATGAAGCTGCTGTTATTCAGCGATAAGCAAGCAATTTTGTGAATCACACAGCTACTCTGAATGGACTGGATTGTGAACAATACGATGCGCTGCCACTGAATTATAGCAAGACCCCATACTTAGCTTGTGAGCTAACTAGTAAGCTAACATTTAGCTATCAACATTAGCTAACTAGAAACAACAGACAACAGTGAGCTGTCATTATGCCAAGGCCAAGGCAAGCTGCTCTGAGTTTCCAGTGTGTTCTTGTGTGAAAGAGATGTGTTCAGCTCACTGATCTTCAGAACAACGGACCCAAAGTGAACCCTGACATGCATATAACTAAGTCTGTCTGTCTGTCTGGGATTATTGTGTCCCATTGTGTCTGCATGATGCGTGTTTTTTTAAATGACAATGAATAATCTTTCATGTAATTGGTTATTACTGCTTCGATATTGTTATTTTATTGTGTGATCTTTTTTTTGTAGCAATTTTATAATATTTTTATTTTATTATTTTCTTACATAAAAACAACTGCATTGTTAGTTAAGGGCTTGTCAGTAACCATTTCACAGTATGGTCTACACCTGTTGTATTCAGCGCATGTGACAAATACAATTTGATTTGATTTGTGTGTTTAGGTGCTGGACATTGCTCCCTCTGACACTGGGTTTCTGAACCTCTAAAAGTCTGAGCCGTTTGGGGGGTTCTACTAGCTGACATATGGAATTGTTTTAAGGTGGTCGTACCATGGATCATTTAGATATTTGATTTTGAATTATAGTACCCCTTTAGGTAAAAAAGTGTAATACTTAAAAATGATTTGATAAAATATTGATTTTGTCCTTTACTGCTATAGCCCATATAAACACATTGAATAACACTTTCATAAATGGCAAAGAAAGACAGTGAAAACATGTATATTAAGAACTAAGGTTTTGTAGTGACTGTCCTCTATCTAGGATATATAACAAAGCTCAGGACAATATATATTCAAAAGTATGTGAACATCCCTTCAGATTAGTGGAATAGTCTATAACACACCCGTTGCTGACAGATGTATAAAATTGAGCAATCTCCATAAACAAACATTGGCAGTAGAATGGCCTTACTGAAGATCTCAGTGACTGTAACGATTTTCTTCGGTGGAAGAAGGAGAGGACCAAAGTGCAGCGTGGTTAGTGTTCATCTTATTTTAATAAATCTAAAACTGAACACTACAAATACAAAAACAACAAACGTGAAAAACAACAAACGTGAAAAACGAAACAGTTCTATCTGGTGCAGACACACAAAGACTGAAGACAACCACCCACAAAACACAATAGAACACAGGCTACCTAAATATGGTTCCCAATCAGAGACAATGACTAACACCTGCCTCTGATTGAGAACCATATCAGGCCAAATGAGAAACCCCACATAGAAACAGAAAACATAGATCATACCCACCCAACTCACGCCCTGACCACACTAAAACAAAGAAAATACAAAAGAACTATGGTCAGAACGTGAGAGTAACCCCCCCCCCTCCCCCAAGGTGCGGACTCCGGACGCAAAACTTGAACCTATAGGGGAGGGTCTGGGTGGGCATCTGTCCGCGGTGGCGGATGACTGATAAGTCATCTGATAAGTCAGAGGAGTAGTTCTCCAAACACCTGTAGAGCGAGATAGACAGAGAGAGAGAGACACAGAGAGAGAGAGATAGAGAGAGATAGAGAGAGAGAGAGCGAAAAGGAAGAGAGAGAGCGAAAAGGAAAAGAGAGAGAGAGGGGAGAGATGGAAAGAGAGGGAGCGAGAGAGTGACAGAGTGCGAAAGAGAGAGAGTGTTTTATGGGAGTATAGTGGTATTTTATGTTGTGTACCTGTGGTGTTTGGGGTAATAGGTTAGAGGTCAAGCTTTAAGGTGTTGTGTATCTGTGATCTTTGGGGTTACAGTGGAGAGCCTCAGAGAACATGTCCACAGCCTGAGAGTACTGGCTGCTTAAACAGCTGAATACCCTTCTCTGGAGGAGAACACACACATACAGTGTTAAACTGGGGTCATTTCAGTGAATAGATATAATCATTCTGAGACAATTGTGTTAAAGTCACCTGTTAGTGAGACTCTCTTCCTCTTCACAGGGTCTGAACTCGACACCTGAAATGACACCTCATTTAACACTGCCTCTGTGTGTGTGTGTGTGTGTGTGTGTGTGTGTGTGGTGATGAACAGTGCTTGGTGTTGATCTATGACAGTTTATCTCCTGACAGTAATGTAGTAGGTCTGACTAGCCTACAGCCTAGCCACCCATTGGCTACATGGTTCAATGGCGCCGTCATGTGTCCAATAGGCAGAAATACAATAAACAACATCAAATTGGAAATAGTCATGAATCAATGTATTAATAATTCATGAATGTATTTATTGTCTTTATTGTCAATTTGTTGTATTATTTACAACATGATGCTGATATGATGTATATCCTGTATTGACACTGAGCCACACTGTAAAAACTGCAAATGTAAAAATCTTTAATGTATCTAAATATGTAATAATGATTTTTTAAATAATAAAACAAGCAATATCATGACACTGAACAATACGGTATTACGTAATATAAAATGTGGAATAATGTCTGACAGCAATACAAAGTAAATCATCATTAAACACATCAGGAGCAACTTGGTCCAGGTCTCCCGAGTGGCGCAGTGATCTAAGGCACTGCATCACAGTTACTAGCTGTGCCACAAGAGATCCTTCGCCTCTCCCAAGTCCGCAAGGGAATTGCAGCGATGAGACAAGACTGTAACTACCATTTGGAAAGCATGAAATTGGGGGGTAAAAGTAAAACATTTTTTTGACTGTACATAGATAACAGGCTACATTAGACTATATATGGACAACAGGCTACATTAGACTATATATGGATAACAGGCTACACTAGACTATATATGGACAACAGGCTACATTAGACTATATATGGATAACAGGCTACATTAGACTATATATGGATAACAGGCTACATTAGACTATATATGGATAACAGGCTACATTAGACTATATATGGATAACAGGCTACATTAGACTACATATGGATAACAGGCTACATTAGACTATATATGGATAACAGGCTACATTAGACTATATATGGATAACTGGCTACATGAAACGATATATGGATAACATGCTACATTAGACTATATATGGATAACAGGATATTTTAATGTGTGTATACATACATAATAGTGTACAATATGTACTTTAATATCAGGTTTTAAAAGTGAGATTTTCATTGGACAGTTACTTTTAAGGACCTGTTTCTGTTATTCTATTAAACCTTCTCTCCATCTGCTTCTTACCCTTTGTGCTTTTTGTCCCTTACTGCCTCCGGTCCAGGATTAGAACATCATGCAGTCCGTGCATCTGTTCGACACTGTCATTTAGTGACACTTCCTGTGGGTGTGGCCTAACAGAAGGGACACACATATTTACCCCCACTGCCCCTGCCCCAAGCTCTATCCCAAAACACTCAGTGGTGCTGTCAGGGGCGTAAAAGGTATCTCTCCATGGGATCTCCACTCTCCCCTCCACTCCTAGGCCCTCTCTGTCCCCAAAGAGATAGAATCTACCTGGGAAGGTCGATCAACAGTTAGGGGGTCAAGAGCCACGCCATGTTGGAGACCATAGCACTCATTCTATATGACATCACATTCTCACTTAACAATGATGTAATGTATTCTCTAACTACTTGTTGGACAAAATGGTGGACTGTTATTCTTATATCAGGCAATATCTCACTGCCTGGTCTGAACTTGTTAACTGTGAGATGTATTATTATCAATCATCGACATTGTAACGTTCGTTCTCCTCCTCGTCTGAGGGGGAGCAAGGATCTGACCAATATGCAGAGAGGTATGAAGACATAATGATTTATTTAAAGAAAGACGAACACGAAAAAAACTCTTAACAAACTACAAAACAATAAACGACGTAAACAGACCTGAACATGAGAACTTACAGACAACGAAGAACGCACGAACAGGAACAAACTCACAAACGACACAGTCCCGTGTGGCAGAAACACTAACACAGGAACATTCACCCACAAACAAACAGTGTGAACAGCCTACCTTAATATGGTTCTCAATCAGAGGAAACGTAAAACACCTGCCCCTGATTGAGAACCATATCAGGCTAATTGAAAAGAACCCAACATAGAAACACATAACATAGAACGCCCACCCAGCTCACGTCCTGACCATACTAAACAAAGACAAAATAAAGGAAATAAGGTCAGGAACGTGACAGACATTCCAGAATGTTCCATCTCTCAGTGTTCTGGAATGGAATGCTATCGCTGACTGAATTATCATCCACACTCCAAACATCCATGTTATGTCATATTGTGTCTGTCTGTTTTAAAATGACAATGAATAATATTTAATGTAACTGGTTGTGTGTACTGTAGGTGCTGGACATTGCTCCTTCTGAAAGTGTGTATGTTTTGTACAGACATGATGATGATGATGATGAATAAACCACTATTGCTCTCCAAACCAATGTAAATGTATTATTTGTAGTTACTGTCTGTACTGTACAGTACAAGAGGTGAGATGTTGAAAGATTTCCAGTTTCTCTCCACTGAAGAAACTGTTATAACAAGATGAAAACAATGGCAATTAAGTTTATTCTTAAAAGTTTATTTCAAAAATGTCACAACACAGTTTACAAAAAAAGATTTGATAAAAGCATTAAGAAACGTTGCATCAAGCAGAACTCTTTCCTGGACGTTGAGGCAAAAGTCCCACAAGTTTTGGCTGCTAGTGGAAGTAAGACCTTCATGTAGAACAGTAGCATCTGGGAGCTTTACAAAGAAGATTTATTCAGCGATAAGAAACATTTCATCAAGCAGAACTCTTTCCTGGACATTGAAGCAAAATCATGTTATAACTTTGTCATAAAACAATTAAAAAGTTTTATAAAAAAATCCATCAACCTTCTACTATGTGTATCATCTAATAGTAGAATATCAAGTAATACAATACAATAGAAACACAATAACTATTGTTAGACCTTCATATACAGTCTCACAAGTTTGATGATTGTTTCAGAAACATAACATAAAAAAATAAATAGCCTTATAAAATATAACTGGACCTTGAGGTTGGCTACTTCATAAATTTTTTGTCAAAAGTTATTGTAATCAGAAATATATATATTTTTAAATGTTTTACTTAAAAACAACTAAACTAAAACAATTCAAATGTCAAAGTTCATTTCTTATTCATCATAGATTAAAAGGCAAAACTGACCCTAGATCAGCGCTCCTACTCTAAGTGTGAATACAGCAGTCCTGTGTGACTCAGTTTGTACAGCATGACTCACGGGTTCTATTCCTGCTGGGACTTCCCATATGAAGGATTTATGCACCCATGACTGTAATGACTGAGTGAATGACTTTGGTTAAAAGTACCTGCCAGATGGCGTATATGAGGTTTATGGAGTATATTATATATATATATATGGCATATATTATTACATACTATTATAAACTGGGTAGTTTGGTTCCTGGAAGCTGACTGGCTGAAACAGCATTTCAGAAGTCTGTACTGTATATCAGACAAAATACCACGTGTATGACGCACAAAAACGTTACTGCTACTATAAACTGGTGACCAATGTAATTAGACGAGTACATAATCATTTTCTGTCATACCCATGGTATACGGTCTGATATACCATGCCTTTCAGCAAGTCAGCATTCAGGGCTCGAACCACCCGGTTTATAATAGCCAATATTTCACACCCCCTCAGGCCTTATGTCACTTAGTAAAATATAAGGTTCCAGATATACAAGGTTTTTGTCAAACCTGGCATGTTCAGGTCTTCTTGGTTCTGGGTTTGTTGTGTTCAGGTCTTCTTGGTTATGGTTTGTTGTGTTCAGGTCTTCTTGGTTCTTGGTTTGTTGTGTTCAGGTCTTCTTGGTTCTCGGTTTGTTGTGTTCAGGTCTTCTTGGTTCTGGTTTGTTGTGTTCAGGTCTTCTTGGTTCTGGGTTTGTTGTGTTCAGGTCTTCTTGGTTCTCGGTTTGTTGTGTTCAGGTCTTCTTGGTTCTGGTTTGTTGTGTTCAGGTCTTCTTGGTTCTGGGTTTGTTGTGTTCAGGTCTTCTTGGTTCTCGGTTTGTTGTGTTCAGGTCTTCTTGGTTCTGGTTTGTTGTGTTCAGGTCTTCTTGGTTCTGGGTTTGTTGTGTTCAGGTATTCTTGGTTCTGGGTTTGTTGTGTTCAGGTCTTCTTGGTTCTGGGTTTGTTGTGTTCAGGTATTCTTGGTTCAGGGTTTGTAATGTTCAGGTCTTCTTGGTTTTGGGTTTGTTGACTGTACTGTAGAGCACAGAGGGGTCCTCTTCAGCTGCTTGTGCTGCTGCGGGTCTGAAGAGAGAGAAACAGAAATGAAACAAAACCTGCGTCCCAAAACCTGTGTACCATTTGGAACGCAGAGAGAACAGCTCATAAAAACCATCATCACATCACTCTCACATTTAGACAGGTCATAGTAATTAAAAAAGAAAGAAGGACCAAGGCACTCTTCATATAATTAATTAAAATGTCTTTAATTGTATGGCATGTTCAATAGAAACAACGTTTTTTTTAAAACGACATGTTTCGGCTGCATGGCCTTCGTCAGGGTTTCTATTGAACATGCCATACAAATGAAGGCATTTTAATTAATTATATGAAGAGTGCCTTGGTCCTTCTTTATTTTTGATGACCAATTCACCCCTTTTACCAAAGAGCACCTTCTGTCTACCAAAATGTACTGTTGTGTAACTTAGTAGCGCTTCCCTTCCTCCTCTTTCTACTAGGTCATAGTAATTGTCTTGAGATGTCCATAGTTGGGTTGGTAGATTAAGGAAATGACATCACTAGTGGTCACTAGGGGTAAACTGATTTGCATATTGATTACATCTCTTACAATAAGCAGCAGCACATGAATGACCTTATTCCAGAATATGGTCATCGGGTGGCATCAGTGAGAGGTTAAATTTCACAGCAGCTTATTGCACATCCTTGTCCTGTTTCTGGTGTTGAGGCATGAATGACCTTAATGCAGAATATGCATTACTGATGACATCATCATTGTCTAATCCTCCAATGAGCACATGGCCCTAACTACATATGAGGACACCGACGTTCGGACCTCGTTCACTTATTTCTAATTTGAAAATAATATTAATTTTAGTCTAATACAAATACTGAACACAATAAAGAAAATGAATTACGCATCAACATCTAAATATTGCTCCCAGCGTTGATCAAATCTTATATTCTTGATCTGACTAATCGCTCCTGCCTCTTTGTGAACAAGTGGAATCATTAACTGTGGTTTGTTCGTTATGTTTGCCTGCTTCCCCTGGATCTGCCTCCCTGATTTGCTTTTTGCAGCACATTCCCCATTAGTATCTAATTCCCCTTCTTGCGGCACAGGCCGAGGGCGACATGAAACTAAATACCCCAGCTCACAGGTTGCTCTGCTGACAGTATGTTTGCGAGATGCCGGACAAAAGGTACGTTTTTAAACTGTCCCGCGACTCCTGCCGTGTCTACAGACATCCCCCAAACAACAAATCACTCTCAGAGAATGAGTGCACAACTGGTAAATAGTCTCTTATAGATACATTCTGTATGTCAGTCAGTCAGGTTGGAGGATAGCTGCCGGCAGACACTTATATTGCAGTAACATTGAAGGGGTCTGGTTAATATTACTTAGCCAGCTAGAAGGATGAAGTAAGAAGCTAATGTTAAACGGAGCCTACCTCAGCAGGAGCAAACCATATGCTACTAAGTCCTTTACAGAGAGTAGGCTACTGAGACACAGTGATGTGGCACTCAGTGAAGAGGCTGAGGCAGGCTGCAATGCAGGTAGAAGTAGAGGAGACAGAGAGAGAGAGGAAGCAAGCAGAGATATGTTTTATAGTTGTTCCCAAACTTGGAGTCGGGGCCCATGTGGGGTCCCCTGATAAAAATATGTACTAATATAATCAAACAATCTAGTAACATTAAAAAAACATGTTTCAATATGAACATCTCCACAGGACCTTTTTCCCCCATATAGCCATATAGCTATATATATATAAAGATATGTTTCAATACAATATGAACAGGACCTATCTTCCCTGTAGTCCTACATTATAATACTATCAACATGCAAACAATACAGTTCTAAAAATGTCACATGTTTTTGTTTCTTCTCTGATTAGTGTGTCAGTGTGAATCATTCCCATATTTCCTCCCTTTCAGATGTATAACATTACAACTGTATAGCTAATAGGCTATGTATTTGTAGATGGACTGAGGTGAATTAACCCACAGTAGCCAAGGTGAAAATGGCCGGGGACATTTTTGCTTGACTTGCAGTTTTCCAAATACAATTTTTAATTGTGTAGAAATACAGTAAATGAGATTCAACTTTCCAACCCCCACCCCCCCCCATCCAGATTTGGTTGTAAACAAACAAACTTCTCCTTTAATGCTGTGTGTTCACAATGTTCTAGGTTTGACTCAATGTTGTTGTAATGGCAGAATATGCTCACTGGGTGGCAGAACTGGGGAGGTTGAATTTCACAGCAGCGTATTGGACATCTTGGTCCTGTTTCTGTGGTTGATGCAGCTGGACGGTGGAGTACAGAGGTACTTCCTGGTTTTTGGAGCGAGAGAAGTTGATGCTGGCGTAGTGAACGTCATCCTGGTCGATGGTGGCCGCTGTCTGTGCTGCAGTAGGGGTCATGGCCATGCCTGAGATGTTGTCATACACTGGACTAGAGTCTCCCTGATGGAGAGAGAGGACAGACAACATGAGGAGTGGAAATGTTTGACAAAGCAATACACAGTCATCACAGTCATCTTCTGATTCTAACACTCACCTGTCCAACGTCTGCTGTATCTCTTGTGACAGAGGTGGATTTGGAGGACTTCTTCCTGTTTTGCACATTAATAATGAATAAATAAATTAATGAATTAATGAAGTTAACAACAAATCAGAGTGCTACATTTAAATAATAAACAGCATAAAAATATGCATTTTAATTCACCTGAACCACATGAGTCCAGAGAGACAGAGTATGAGAACCAGAACAACCACTATGATTCCTACAGCTGCAGTTATAACTGAGGTTTGTTTCCCTAGAATATAACATAGATGATATGAGTACATGGCATTATATAATAAACCAAAAATAAACGTATATACAGGACATTAATACAATACTTGTTAAGGGATCTTATAACCCAATGTATAGTTATAAACTAAGGTGTAATAAGACAAAGTATAATGATCAAAATTAGCTTGAAACATGTAGTTTTGTATTAAAGTATTGAAGATGTAACTTGACCTGCTACAATGATCATCAGAGCTGTAGAGTTCATAGATCCTCTTCCATTCTGGGCCTCACAGTAATATTCTCCTCTGTCCTCAGTGCTGATGTTAGTGATGCTGTAACTCTGTCCTGATGCTTTTGCTGAGGCTACGTTCTTCTTGTACCAGGTGTATTTGTCCACAGGTGGGTTGGCATCACTGCTGCAGGTCAGTCACTGAACTGCCCTCCACTATTTCACCAGAGGGACTGACTGACACTGTGGTGTTCTTTGGACCATCTGGGTTAAAATACATTGTATTTATTTATAGCAACATTTGTGTTTACATTTTACGGGTGAGTTTAAAATAATTTATAAATTATAATAAATTATTAATTCAGAGCAAAAGAAAATCTGAAACAGAATCACAAAAAATAATGATGACATTGTGGTAAAGCACATTCAGGGAAATGGATGTGTCACGATCGTGTGGAGAGACGGACCAAGACGCAGCGTGGTTCGAGTTCCACATCTTTATTTTTAGTGAAACTTAAAATAAACCAAGAAACAAACAACGACCGTGCAGTACTGAGTTGCAACATGCACTCACTCAAAAACAATATCCCACAAAGCAGGTGGGAGAAAGGGCTTCCTAAATATGATCCCCAATTAGAGGCAACGATTACCAGCTGCCTCTAATTGGGAACCATACAAACCAGCCACATAGAAAATAAATGACGAGAACACCCCCCTAGTCACACTCTGACCTAAACACCATAGAGAACCGGGCTCTCTAAGGGAGTGACAGGATGTTACACACTAAAATATGTATTGATAGATATATTTATGTGGAAAACAATCTATTCTAAGTTCAATAATCAACATGATCAGTATATCAAACTGGACATCTAAACCCCCAATGTACTTACATGTGACAGTGAGAGTCTCTTCAGCAGAGGGGAGATCCTCATGGCCTTTTACAGCACAGGAGTATCTGCCTGTATCCTCACTGCTGACTGAGAATAGGTTATAGACAGGAGAGTAGGTGTTGCTGTTTGGTAAAGGATGTCCATTCTTATACCAACTGAAGGCTGTGATGGGGTCCAGTGTACATTTGATTCTACATGTCAGTGTGACTCTCTCCCCCTCTGACACAGATGTAGGATCCATCTTCAACACAACATCTAGAGTAAAAGGAACCAAATCATTATTCTCCTCCTATATATGTCATTTTATGTGAAATATTATATTTGTTTTTTCCCTGTTACATAACACTACAGTGTCTGTATGACTGCCCTTAAATAAGGTAATTACTGTCATTAATTTGATATATTTAGACAGGACAGTCAAGTCTGTAAAAATGTCCACTGTTTTCCAGGAAGTCCTGGGTTCTATAGAATCAATAAAACAGATTAAAACACAACATTCTCATTAGCATACATACAAAACAACACTCACATTACATCTATCTAGATATGTGTCATAGATGTGAGATGAGTGACAGGTTACCTGTGACAGTCAGGGAGACAGGTGAGCCAGAAAACTTTCCTCCAGATGTTATGAATCTGAACCTGTACCCAGCAGAGTCACTCAGTCTCAGGTCTGTGATTCTCAGGGTAGAGTCATTCTCCATATCCCCAAGGTACTCTATATGACCCTCATACCCTGGCACTGAGCTCAGATCTTCAGCCTCCATACCAGACCATTTAGTAAACCAGAAAGCTTTTTTGATCTCATGATAACTGGGATATGTGTAAGAGCAGGATATGTCCACTGTTGACCCCTTCAAGGCACAGATCTTCTGATAGGTGTAAGTCACACTCCAACACTTCTTACCTGAAATACAAGACAATATAACACCTTTATAAAATTCTTAATTACAATATCTACTGTATACACTTATGCTGTTACGTTCCCCAGCAAGAAAACCTAAAATATAACCAAAACAAAAGTGGGAATTAATAAAAGAGTCACTGACAAAGACAAAAATGAGACCAGTGGGTTCTGAAAGACACTCATTGGGGTGTCCATTGAAAATTGACTATCAACATCAACTGGAACCAAAAAGACATGAGCGCCCACAAGATTTGCCCAAGAAGAGGCAAACAAAATAAAACTCCACATGCCAGCACAGTTGTAACACATACTGACTAATGAGTGACGCCAATCGGGGCACCCCACCTCCAAATATAAAAAAATATACAATGTTTAAATCAAATGCTGTGAAAGTAACCAATAAGTGATTATCCCCTCAGCTTTGTAGTTTTTAAACTTTGGTAGTTATTTTTTCATGGGTCTTCAGTGCTCAAAAAAGTAGTGCAATGGTGTACAAGTGCAAAAACGTAATGAAAGGTATCTGGTAGAAGTAAATTCATTTACATTTTACGTCATTTAGCAGACGCTCTTATCCAGAGCGACTTACAAATTGGAAAGTTCATACATATTCATCCTGGTCCCCCCGTGGGGAATGAACCCACAACCCTGGCATTGCAAGCGCCATGCTCTACCAACTGAGCCACACGGGACCATTCATCCATTGACTGCATTTTGATGAATTTGATTATATATCTTGAAGCTCGTTCAACACTGCGAGGCAAAGCATACGCATCTAAAGCAGAAGTGGACGTCACATTCACAGCAAATTAAATAATGATCGTCTGACAACCAGAAGCAAATTTTGTATGTAAAAGTCCACACTTACACACTGCAGGAGAGTGGAGATCCTCATGGCCTTTTACAGCACAGGAGTAACTGTCTTCATAGTTACTGGAGACTGAGTCTCTGTATTGGGGGGAGGTGCTCTCATCTAGATGTTGTCCGTTCTTGTACCAGATGTAGGTGGGGTTGTCAGTCAGAGTACAGGTGGTGATACAGGTCAGTGTCTTATCCTGATGTCCACCAGTCACCTTCACCTGAAGACCTGGAGAAAAAACAATATTACTGTAAATCCCGTTATCACTGACTTATCACTCTAATACAAAGATGGCAGAAATCCTATGATATACAGACATAAATACAAACCAAAATATTTATCCTGAACTAAATGAAATTCAACAGTTTAACTATATTGAATGTAACTGTACCTGTGACAGACAGAGTCACTCCAGGATCGCCAGTATACCTCCATTTTCCAGTCTGATCTGTAAATCTGAATTTGTACGTAGCTGAGTCACTCTCTCTCAGGTCTGTGATTGTCAGGGTATGACCATTCTCTTTATCCTTACGGTATGTGACACGTCCTTTGTAGTCTGGGTCATCACTCAAACTTACAGGACCCTCAGCATCATATTTAGTGAACCAGAAGGTTGTTGTGACTGTACCACTGGGATATGTGTAAGAGCAGGTCAGGTTCACTGTTGACCCCTTCAAGACACAGATACTCTGAGGGGTGTAAGTCACACTCCAGCCATCCTGACCCAGTACCACTGAAACACAGTCACACAACACAATGGTGTCAGAATTAAGCCAAGGCCAATTGGCTCACACTGAAAGTAGGGTTTGTCCACACTTTGTTGCCATAGTTGCTGAGTGTGAATGGAAACCACAGAAAAGCGTCACTCAGTGAGGTGTGAAAGATAACTATTTAAAGTGAAGTGGAGACTCCTAACAGAACACACCAGAATAATATTATGATTCTTATCCTTTTAGAAACGTCTGTAGATTGATAAACAGAGGAACTAAAAGATAAGAATGAGACCATACCTGCTACAGACCAGAGAAAGACCACCAACACACTTCCTGCTGTTCTCAAGGCCATTGTTGCATCTCCCACCCTGCAGTCTTAGAAACATAAACAACAACTCACTCTATAGCTGGTGAATAACTCCACCTGATACATTGAAGTAGAAACTGTAAATGGGGTACAGGGCCTCATTACTGAAAATGAACCAGGCTCATATTGTGTTGTGTTGTATTGTGCTGTATGGTTGTCTATGTGAATACTGTCTGTCTGTAAGTCTATTGCACTATGTATGTAATGTGTGTGATGTGTTGCATGTCTGTCTACGTCTGTCTATTTAAGATGACATGTTGTATGATGCAATAATAAATTCCTAATGGATACAATAAAGTCATCATCAACAACGACAACAATCGCTTATTGAACAGATCTGTAGAACTGTAAACACATATTTCTATATTGATTATTCAGAAGCTGTCTCAGAACCCCAAATATAGGAGGATAAATGTTCCATCCTTTACGGTCCGTCAAGCTATACAGCAGCCTAAAGACTGACCACCAGGTTGAATGATAGCTGCTATCACCAAGCTGTGAGGATAAACAGCAAATGACTCACACTCACACACACTTTTTTTTAAGGGGGTAGCTCAGCTTCAATATTGCAGATAGATTGTGGTTTCCATCAATGTAATTGTCTGAATCATTTCCAATTCCCTATTTATAATTTTTGTAAATATATACAATATATATATCAAATATAAATATATATATATACATTATATTTAATATATAAAATATATATATATATACAGGATATTTCATATATATATATATATACAGTATACATCATATATGTCATATAAACTCAGCAAAAAAAGAAAAAGCCCTTTTTCAGGACCCTGTCTTCCAAAGATAATTTGTAAAAATGCTAATAACTTCACAGATCTTCATTATAAAGGGTTTAAACACTGTTTCCCATGCTTGTTCAATGAACCATAAACAATTAATGAACATGCACCTGCGGAATGGTCGTTAAGACACTAACAGCTTACATACTATAAGCAATTAAGGTCACAGTTATGAAAACTTAGGACACTAAAGAGGCCTTTCTACTGACTCTAAAAAACACCAAAAGAAAGATGCCCAGGGTTCCTGCTCATCTGCGTGAACGTGCCTTAGGCATGCTGCAAGGAGGCATGAGGACTGCAGATGTGGGCAGGGCAATAAATTGCAATGTCCTTATTGTGAGACGCCTAAGACAGCGCTACAGGAAGACAGGACGGACAGCTGATCATCCTCGCAGTGGCAGACCATGTGTAACAACACCTACACAGGATCGGTACAACCGAACATCACACCTGTGGGAAAGGTAAAGGATGGCAACAACTGCCCGAGTTACACCAGGAATGCACAATCCCTCCATCAGTGCTCAGACTGTCCGCAATAGGAAGAGAGAGGCTGGACTGAGGGCTTGTAGGCCTGTTGTAAGGCAGGTCGTCACCAGACATCACCGGCAACAACGTCGCCTATGGGCACAAACCCACCGTCTCTGGACCAAACAGGACTGGCAAAAAGAGCTCTTCACTGACGAGTCGCGTTTTTGTATCACCAGGGGTGATGGTCGGATTCGCGTTCATTGTCGAATGACTGAGCTTTACACCGAGGCCTGTACTCTGGAGCGGGATCGATTTGGAGGTGGAGGGTCCGTCATGGTCTGGGGCGGTGTGTCACTGAATCATTGGACTGAGCGTGTTGTCATTGCAGGCAATCTCAACGCTGTGCGTTTCAGGGAAGACATCCTCCTCCCTCATGTGGTACCCTTCCTGCAGGCTCATCCTGACATGACCCTCCAGCATGACAATGCCACCAGCCATACTGCTCTTTCTTTGTGTGATTTCCTGCAAGACAGGAATGTCAGTGTTCTGCCATGGCCAGCGACGAGCCCGGATCTCAATCCCAATGAGCACGTTAGGACCTGTTGGATCGGAGGGTGAGGGCTAGGGCCATTCTCCCCAGAAATGTCTAGGAACTCGCAGGTGCCTTGGTGGAAGAGTGAGGTAACATCTCACAGCAAGATCTGGCCAATCTGGTGCAGTTCATGTGGAGGAGATGCACTGCAGTACTTAATGCAGCTGGTGGCCACATCAGATACTGACTGATACTTTTGATTGACACCCCCCCTTTGTTCAGGGACACATTATTCCCTTTCTGTTCGTCACATATCTGTGGAACTTGTTCAGGTTATGTCTCAGTTGTTGAATCTTGTTATCTTCATACAAATATTTACACATACAAATGTTTACATGTTAAGTTTGCTGAAGATAAACACAGTTGACAGTGAGAGGACGTTTCTTTTTTGCTCAGTTTTTATATATATATTTTGTAAATATATTTTCCACTCAATGATCATCAATCACACCTGCAACCCTGTGCATGTGACTATTAAACCATCTGAATCTTTATTATTTTCCCCTAACCCTACTTCCCCTCCTCTTATCGGAGTAAACTAATGATAAACAACACAGACAAAATGTTGTGTTACTATCCTGGACCAAAACATTTTTTCCCATTCAAAATATGTTTTTCCTAACCACTACCCCTAATCTTAATCCTGACCCCTAAACCTAAATCTAACTTGTAATCCTAACCCTCAACCAAAAATAGCCTTTTTCCTTGTTTTTCTGTCCTTGTGAGGACTTCTGGTCCACACAAGGATAGTAAAACCATACACACACGCACACACACACACACACACACACACACACACACACACACACACACACACACACACACACACACACACACACACACACACACACACACACACACACACACACACACACACACACACACACACACACACACACACACACACACACACACACACATATACACACACACAAAAGTCAGCACAGTTATATTTCTTATTTTGAGGAGTGGACCTACATTTTTAAAACAGGCAAAATGTGACTATATCCCATCACTCCTCATCAGCTGCATCAAAGTGGAACTGAAGGTTCCAGTGTTCTAGACAAGAAGTCTCCCTACTGGCATCTCAACATTTCTGCAGCCTCCTCTCTTCATATGATGTCCTCATTAATTTGTCCAGTGATATAATGCCACTATGATATTCTGTTACACTTTGTGCGTCCCAAATGCACCCTACGTGCCCTTGTCAAAAGTAGTACACTATTAAGGGAACAGGGTGCCATTTGGGTGTCACGCCCTGACCTTAGAGAGCCTTTTTATTCTCTATTTTGGTTAGGTCAGGGTGTGACTAGGGTGCGTACTCTAGTTTTTTGTATTTCTATGTTGGCCTGGTATGTTTCCCAATCAGAGGCAGCTGTCTATCGTTGTCTCTGATTGGGGATCATATTTAGGCAGCCTTTCCCACATGTTGTTTGTGGGATCTTGTTTTTGTATTGTTGCTTTTGAGCCCTACAAAGCTGCACGTTCGTTTTGTTTACTCTTTATTGTTTTGTTGCTGGTTATCATTAATAAAAATGTTTAACCTACCCCACGCTGCATCTTGGTCCTATCATCCTTACAACGACAAGCGTTACATTGGGACACAACCACTGTTGGTCATTGTGTACAGTACCGGTACCTAATAATAATGTCCTCAAACATTTTGTGTCAATAACAACATAACAAACTAAGGAAACACAGCACTGGCTAGTACTTGACCAAGTCACATTTAAGCACACAAGCACTGATGTCTATAGTAGTATAAGCCACTATCATATTATGTTACAATGTTGGCCCTTATGTACAGCAGAGGAGGCTGGTGATAGAAGGAGATGGTGCTGCAGTGGATGCTAATTTGTGTTTTTTATGCTGGTCTTAACTTTTTTTTGTTCTTAATGTCTCTGCCATCATTTTGTAATAGGTCTGGGTGTAGCTGGTGCAGAGGAGTCAGGCGCAGGACAGCAGAGATGAGTAATACACGTACTTTTACTCAAGACTTAAAAATACAAGACGATAATACCTAGCTCACAATACGGACCGTAAATACAACAAACAATCACTCACAAACAAACATGGGGGAACAGAGGGTTAAATAATGAATAAGTAATTCTGGGAGTGAAACCAGGTGTGTAAGACAAGGACAAAACAAATGGAAAATGAAAAGTGGATCGGTGATGGCTAGAAGGCCGGTGACGTCGACCGCCAAACGCCGGCCGAACAAGGAGAGGGACTGACTTCGGTGGAAGTCGTGACACATTTCCTTTGGCGTACAGCTTCTAAACATCAGAACAGTGATCACTAAACACCGTTCCAAGATGGCATAGCAGTTCAGACGTCTTTTTTTGTCCTCGTATTGTCGTGTCCTGTATACATATATATTTACACCTTTCTTCGCATATCTTTATATATTTTATTATCCAAGAACTCAACTACAAAAGCTTTCCTGCAACCCGCCTCACCAATTACAAGAAAAAGTATTATTTACCTCAAATCTGAAAATCCACAGTGGTAGCTAGCCAGAGGCTAACCAGAAGCCGGCCGAAACTAGCCAGAAGCTAGCCGGAAGCTACCCAGAAGCTAACTAGAAGCTAGCCAGTAGCTGATCTGAAGCTGCCCAGAAGTTAGCCGGTTTGCTGGCTAGCGTTGGAGTTTCAGCTGCCCACGTTTTGTGGTCTTCAGCTATTCCTTTAGCTCGATAATCTATCGGCACTTTTGTGCAACGCGACTCGGACCGGAGCATACCGGGCCTATTTTTCTCAGTGTCCCCGGATTTCAGCCGCAGGCTCTGGACTTTTTCACCTTGATTTCGCAGCTAGCTAGCTGCAAACCGTGTGACTATTGGCTTACGTCGATTCCCGGAGCAAACTTAAATTATTCCGAAGCTAGCCAGCTGAGGAGTTCCATCAGCCATTCCTGGGCTACAGTCACCTAGCCGGACCCGTTTTTTTGTTTTTGTTTTGTTGTTGCTGCAGATGCGGAGCCCCATCGGGCCTTCACGACTGACTGCCGACATTATCTGCCCGAGGGAGTTATCCAACTGGCACCTCCGTCGCAACGTTACCTGAACGCTCATCTGGGGCCCGCTAATCGTTAGCTGTCTTATCGGCTGCTATCTGAATAAGTATATCGGACAATTTTTCTTGGGTCACTATATCTATTTTTGCCAATTGGATTGATCCCCTCTACTACACGGAACCCCACTAATCTACCGACGGAAACGCATGAGGTGTCTAAAAAAAATAGACTTCCATCCTATGCTATCTTGCTACCGATAGCCATCTAACCGGCCAGCTGTCTGGATCGCCGTGACCCCAACCAACCTCTACTCACTGGACCCTTATGATCACTCGATTAAGCATGCCTCTCCTTAATGTAAATATGCCTTGTCCATTGCTGTTCTGTTTAGTGTTTATTGGCTTATTTCACTGTAGAGCCTCTAGCCCTGTTCACTATACCATATCCAACCTTTCAGTTCCACCACCCACATATGCGATGACATCACCTGGTTTCAATGATGTTTCTAGAGACAATATCTCTCTCATCATCACTCAATACCTAGGTTTACCTCCACTGTATTCACATCCTGCCATACCTTTGTCTGTACATTATTCCTTGAAGCTATTTTATCGCCCCCAGAAACTTCCTTTTACTCTCTGTTCTAGACGTTCTAGATGACCAATTCTCATAGCTTTTAGCCGTACCCTTATCCTACTCCTCCTCTGTTCCTCTGGTGATGTAGAGGTGAACCCAGGCCCTGCAGTACCTAGCTCCACTCCTATTCCCCAGGCGCTCTCTTTTGATGACTTCTGTAACCGTAATAGCCTTGGTTTCATGCATGTTAACATTAGAAGCCTCCTCCCTAAGTTTGTTTTGTTCACTGCTTTAGCACACTCTGCCAACCCAGATGTTTTAGCCGTGTCTGAATCCTGGCTTAGGAAGACCACCAAAAATTCTGACATTTTCATCCCTAATTACAACATTTTCAGACAAGATAGAACGGCCAAAGGGGGCGGTGTTGCAATCTACTGCAAAGATTGCCTGCAGAGTTCTGTTTTACTATCCAGGTCTGTTCCCAAACAATTCGAACTTCTACTTTTAAAAATCCACCTCTCTAAAAACAAGTCTCTCACCGTTGCCGCCTGCTATAGACCACCCACTGCCCCCAGCTGTGCTCTGGACACCATATGTGAACTGATTGCCCCCCATCTATCTTCAGAGCTCGTGCTGCTAGGCGACCTAAATTGGAACATGCTTAACACCCCAGCCATCCTACAATCGAAGCTTGATGCCCTCAATCTCACACAAATGATCAATGAACCTACCAGGTACCACCCCAATTCCGTAAACACGGGTACCCTCATAGATATCATCCTAACCAACTTGCCCTCCAAATACACCTCTGCTGTTTTCAACCAAGATCTCAGCGATCACTGCCTCATTGCCTGCATCCGTAATGGGTCAGCGGTCAAACGACCTCCACTCATCACTGTCAAACGCTCCCTGAAACACTTCAGCGAGCAGGCCTTTCTAATCGACCTGGCCGAGGTATCCTGGAAGGATATTGATCTTATCCCGTCAGTAGAGGATGCCTGGATATTTTTTTTAAATGCCTTCCTCACCATCTTGAATAAGCATGCCCCATTCAAGAAATTTAGAACCAGGAACAGATATAGCCCTTGGTTCTCTCCTGACCTGACTGCCCTTAACCAACAGAAAAACATCCTATGGCGTTCTGCATTAGCATCGAACAGCCCCCGTGATATGCAACTTTTCAGGGAAGCTAGGAACCAATATACACAGGCAGTTAGAAAAGCCAAGGCTAGCTTTTTCAAGCAGAAATTTGCTTCCTGCAACACAAACTCAAAAAAGTTCTGGGACACTGTAAAGTCCATGGAGAATAAGAACACCTCCTCCCAGCTTCCAACTGCACTGAAGATAGGAAACACTGTCACCACCGACAAATCCACTATAATTGAGAATTTCAATAAGCATTTTTCTACGGCTGGTCATGCTTTCCACCTGGCTACCCCTACCCCGGTCAACAGCACTGCACCCCCCACAGCAACTCGCCCAAGCCTTCCCCATTTCTCTTTCTCCCAAATACAGTCAGCTGATGTTCTGAAAGAGCTGCAAAATATGGACCCTTACAAATCAGCCGGGCTAGATAATCTGGACCCTTTCTTTCTAAAACTATCTGCTGAAATTGTTGCCACCCCTATTACTAGCCTTTTCAACCTCTCTTTCGTGTCGTCTGAGATTCCCAAAGATTGGAAAGCAGCTGCGGTTGTCCCCCTCTTCAAAGGGGGGGACACTCTTGACCCAAACAGCTACAGACCCATATCTATCCTACCCTGCCTTTCTAAGGTCTTCGAAAGCCAAGTTAACAAACAGATTACCGACCATTTCGAATCCCACCATACCTTCTCCGCTATGCAATCTGGTTTCAGAGCTGGTCATGGGTGCACCTCAGCCACGCTCAAGGTCATAAACGATATCTTAACCGCCATCGATAGGAAACAATACTGTGCAGCCGTATTCATTGACCTGGCCAAGGCTTTTGACTCTGTCAATCACCACATCCTCATCGGCAGACTCGACAGCCTTGGTTTCTCTAATGATTGCCTCGCCTGGTTCACCAACTACTTCTCTGATCGAGTTCAGTGTGTCAAATCGGAGGGTCTGTTGTCCGGGCCTCTGGCAGTGTCTATGGGGGTGCCACAGGGTTCAATTCTTGGACCGACTCTCTTCTCTGTATACATCAATGATGTCGCTCTTGCTGCTGGTGAGTCTCTGATCCACCTCTACGCAGACGATACTATTCTGTATACTTCTGGCCCTTCTTTTGACACTGTGTTAACAACCCTCCAGGCGAGCTTCAATGCCATACAACTCTCCTTCCGTGGCCTCCAATTGCTCTTAAATACAAGTAAAACTAAATGCATGCTCTTCAACCGATCGCTGCCTGCACCTGCCCGCCTGTCCAACATCACTACTCTAGACGGCTTTGACTTAGAATATGTGGACAACTACAAATACCTAGGTGTCTGGTTAGACTGTAAACTCTCCTTCCAGACTCACATCAAACATCTCCAATCCAAAGTTAAATCTAGAATTGGCTTCCTATTCCGCAACAAAGCATCCTTCACTCATGCTGCCAAACATACCCTTGTAAAACTGACCATCCTACCAATCCTCGTCTTCGGTGATGTCATTTACAAAATAGCCTCCAATACCCTACTCAATAAATTGGATGCAGTCTATCACAGTGCCATCCGTTTTGTCACCAAAGCCCCTTGCACTACCCACCACTGCGACCTGTACACTCTCGTTGGCTGGCCCTCGCTTCATACTCGTCGCCAAACCCACTGGCTCCAGGTCATCTACAAGACCCTGCTAGGTAAAGTCCCCCCTTATCTCAGCTCGCTGGTCACCATAGCAGCACCTACCTGTAGCACGCGCTCCAGCAGGTATATCTCTCTGGTCACCCCCAAAACCAATTCTTCCTTTGGCCGCCTCTCCTTCCAGTTCTCTGCTGCCAATGACTGGAACGAACTACAAAAATCTCTGAAATTGGAAACACTTATCTCCCTCACTAGCTTTAAGCACCAGCTGTCAGAGCAGCTCATAGATTACTGCACCTGTACATAGCCCATCTATAATTTAGCCCAAACAACTACCTCTTTACCTACTGTATTCATTTATTTATTTTTTTGCTCCTTTGCACCCCATTATTTCTATCTGTACTTTGCACTTTCTTCCACTGCAAACCAACCATTCCAGTGTTTTTTTTACTTGCTATATTGTATTTACTTCGCCACCATGGCCTTTTTATATTTTTATTTATTTTTATATATATTTTGTTTGCCTTCACCTCCCTTATCTCACCTCACTTGCTCACATTGTATATAGACTTATTTTTTCACTGTATTATTGACTGTATGTTTGTTCTACTCCATGTGTAACTATGTGTTGTTGTATGTATCGAACTGCTTTGCTTTATCTTGGCCAGGTCGCAATTGTAAATGAGAACGTGTTCTCAATTTGCCTACCTGGTTAAATAAAGGTGAAATAAAATAAATAAAATAAAAATGGATGAAAAATTTGGATGAAAATTTCAACTTCAACAAGTCTGCAACTTTGGACATTCTGCTTACTCCGGACCAGACCCTGATCCCCGGCAACAGAGAGTCAAGCGAGCAGGCATCCTGATGAGATTACGTCGGTGATCAAATAGACCAACAATAGACCACCAAATAGACCAACAAACTGGATGAGCTCGAGACTATCCTGTCAACGGGACCTGAATAACTGTAATATATGTTTCTCAGAGTTGTGGCTGAACGAGGACATGGATTTACATCTTGTTGATTTGTCTACACTCTTAGAAAACAAATGATGCTATCTAGAACCTAAAAGGGTCATTTGGCTCTCCCCATAGGAGAACACTTTGAAGAACTCTTTTTGTTTCCAGGTAGAACATTTTTGGGTTCCATGTAGAACCCTTTCCACAGAGGGTTCTACATGGAACACAAAAAGGTTCTACCTGGAACCAAAAATAATTCTACCTAGAACCAAAAAGGGTGCTCCTATGGGGACAGCCTATGAACACTTTTGGAACCTCACCTCTGCAACTAGGGGCAACAAAACTCTAGTTCACCTATACTCTACACATGAATAAAAGGCTCTCCCCTGCCCTCTCTTTGGCAAATCAGACCATATCTTTATCCTCCTGCTTCCTGCCTACAAGCAAAAACTCAAACAGGACGTACCAGAGACGTGCTCAATACGGAAGTGGTCCGATCAAGTGGATGCTCAGCTACAGGACTATTTCACTAGCACAGACTAGAATATGTTCCGGGATTCAACCAATAACATGGAGGAATTGACCACGTCATTCACCGCTTCATTAATAAGTGCATCGCCGTACCCCAACCAGAAGCCATGGATTACAGGCAACATCTGCACAGAGCTAAAGGCTAGAGCTTCCGCTTTCAAGGAATGGGACACTAATCCGGGCGCTTAAACAAATTCTGCTACGACCTCCGATGAGCAATCAAACCGGCAAAGCGTCAATACAGGACTAAGGCCAAATTCTACTATGCTGGGTCTGAAGCGAGAAGGATGTGGCAGGGCTTGCAAACTATCATGGATTACAAAGGGAAATCCAGCCGCGAGCTGCCCAGTGACACAAGTCCACCAGACGAGCTACAGTAAATTACTTCTATGCTCACTTAGTCTATTATCTATCCTGATGCCTAGTAACTTTACCCCTACCTATGGGGCAGCAGGTAGCCTAGCGGTTAAGAGCGTTGGGCCAGTAAAGGTTGCTGTTTTGACTTCCTGAAGTGGCAAAAGTAGTAAATTCTGCAGTTCTGCCCCTGAGCAAGGCAGTTAACCCACAACAACAACTGCCCCCGGGCATCGATTACGTACATTAATACAGCCCCACGCACCTCTCTGATTCAGAGGGGTTAAATGTAGAAGACACATTTCAGTTGAATGCATTCAGTTGTGCAACTGACTAGGTATCCCCATTTCCCTTATATGTATGTACATAAACACCTCAATTACCTCATACCCCTGCACATCGACTCGGTACTGTTAAACAGACATGTTATTTTTTACTCGTTATTGATATTCGTTATTCACTCTATATTTATTCCTTGTGTCACTATTTCCCCCAAAACATTTATACAGTGTAAGTATTCAGACATCTTTACCTATTTCGACATTTTGTTACGTTACAGCCTTATTCTAAAATGGAATAAATAAACAATTTCCCTCATCATTCTACACACGATACCCCATAAAGACAAAGCAAAAAAACGTGTTTTTTTTAATTTACACAAGTATTCATAACCTTTGTTATGAGATTCGAAATTGAGCTCAAGTGTATCATGTTTCCATTGATCATCCTTAAAATGTGATTGGAGTCCACCTGTGGTAAATTCCTGTCTATATAAGGTCCCACAGTTGACTATGCATGTCAGAGCAAAAACCAAGCCATGACCTCGAAGGAATTGTCTGTAGAGCTCCGAGACAGGATTGGGTCTAGGCAAAGATTTGGGGAAAGATATCAAAAAATGTCTGCAGCATTGAAGGTCCACAAGAACACAGTGGCCTCCATCATTCTTAAATGGAAGAACGGAGCAATCGGAGGAGAAGGGCCTTGGTCAGGTAGGTGACCAAGAACCCGATGGTCACTCTGACAGAGCTCCAGTGTTCCTCTGTGGAGATGGGAGAACCTTCCAGATGGAGAACCATCTCTGCAGCACTCCACCAATCAGGCCTTTATGGTAGAGTCGCCAGACGGAAGCCACTCCTCAGTAAAAGGCAGTTGACAGCCAGCTTGAACTTTGCCAAAAGGCACCTAAATGAGATTCTCTGGTCTGATGAAACCTAGATGGAACTCTTTGGCCTCAATAGCCAAGTGTCACATCTGGAGGTTACCTGGCAAATCCCTACGATGAAGCATGGTGATGACAGCATAATGGTGTGTGGTTGTTTTTCAGCTGCAGGGACTGGGAGACTAGTCAGGATTGAGGGAAAGATGAGAAAAGTACAGAGAGTTCCTTGATGAAAACCTGCTCCAGAGCGCTCAGGACCTCCCAACAGGACAACGACCTTAAGCGCACAGCCAAGACAACGCAGGAGTGGCTTCGGGACAAGTCTCTGAATTTCCTTCAGTGGCCCAGCCAGAGGCAGGACAAACCCGATCAAAAATCTCTGGAGAGACCTGAAAATAGCTGTGCAGCGATGCTCCCCATCCAACCTGACAGAGCTTGAGAGGATCTGCAGAGAAGAATGAGAGAAACTCACCAAATACAGGTTTGCCAAGCTTGTTGCATAAAACCAAAAATGACTCGAGGCTGTAATTGCTGCCAAGGTGCTTCAACAAAGTACTGAATAAAAGGTCTTAATATTTATGTAAATGTAATATTTCAGTTGAATTTTTTTCAAAAATCTTCAAAAATTTATAAAAACTGGTTTTGCATTTATTATTATGGAGTATTGTGTGTAGATTGATGAGTGGGAAAAAACAATTGAATCCATTTTAGAATAAGGCTGTAACGTAACAAAATATGGAATAAGTCTAGGGGTCTGAATACTTTCCGAATGCAATGTATTTTTATATTTAACTCTGCATTGTTGGAAAGGACACGTTTAGTTAGCATTTCAATCCACCGTCACTGTGTCTCATGTTAATACTACTCCTCAACACAACCCACCATCACTGTGTCTCATGTTAATACTACTCCTAATCACAACCCACCATCACTGTCTCATGTTAATACTACTCCTAAACACAACCCACCATCACTGTGTCTCATGTTAATACTACTCCTAAACACAACCCACCATCACTGTGTCTCATGTTAATACTACTCCTCAACACAACCCACCATCACTGTGTCTCATGTTAATACTACTCCTAAACACAACCCACCATCACTGTGTCTCATGTTAATACTACTCCTCAACACAACCCACCATCACTGTGTCTCATGTTAATACTACTCCTAAACACAACCCACCATCACTGTGTCTCATGTTAATACTACTCCTAATCACAACCCACCATCACTGTGTCTCATACCTCTAACACCTCCCAAACCCGGATCCGGGATCCCCCCCATCACAAAAGCTGACTAGCATAGCCTAGCCTAAAGTTACAGGGATATCATAAAATAAAATGTTCATGAAATCACAAGTCCAAGACACCAAATGAAAGATACAGATCTTGTGATTCAAGCCATCATCTCTGAATTTTAAAATGTTTTACAGGGAAGACACAATATGTAAATCTATTAGCTAACCACGTTAGCAAAAGACAACAATTTTCTTACTCCACCATTTTCTTACTGCATCAGTAGCTATCACAAATTCGACCAAATAAAGATATAAATAGCCACTAACCAAGAAACAAACCTCATCAGATGACTGTCTGATAACATATTTATTGTATAGCATAGGTTTTGTTAGAAAAATGTGCATATTTCAGGTATAAATCATAGTTTACAATTGCAGCCCCCATCACAACTATCACTAAAATGACTAGAATAACTACAGAGACCATCGTGTATTAGCTAATTACTCATCATAAAACATTTCTTAAAAATACACAGCGTACAGCAATTGAAAGACACAGATCTTGTGAATCAAGACAATATTTCAGATTTTCTAAGTGTTTTACAGCGAAAACACAATATAGCGTTATCTTAGCTTACTACAATAGTCAGTCACACAGTAGCATTGATTCAAGCCAAAAATAGCAATAACGTTATAAACCACCAAACGCTATGAATTTTTTCACTAACCTTCTCAGAATTCTTCAGATGACAGTCCTGTAACATCATATTACACAATGCATATAGTTTGTTCGAAAATGTGCATATTTAGCCGCACAATTCGTGGTTACACAACGTGTTTAGTGGGCAAAAAATCAAGCAATCTGTCCGGCGCCATTTTGGAAAGGCACCTAATCTTATCGAAAACTATTCATAAACTTGACTAAAAAAATACAGGTTGGACAGCAATTGAAAGACAAATTAGTTCTTAATGCAATCGCTGAATTACATTTTTAAAATTAACCTTACTGCGCAATACTGGGTACAATACAGGGTGCGATAGCGCAACGCTACACGGAAAATAATGGCGTCTAATACATTTTTCTTTTTCAACAGAACAACGTTTTATCAGCATAAATAGTACTTACTATTAGCTGAACTCCCATCAGAATCTTGGGAAAGGTGTCCGTTGGCCAAAATAATCGTTGCTGGGTTGGAGAATGTTTCCTTTGACGTTGCAATTAGCAGTACAGAATGGCATTCGAGAGAGAGACACCCAAGTTTCTACAGCGCCATGGAAATAAATACCTGAAAATCGAAATATACTGACATAAACTGGTATAATTCGGTTCAAAATAACAAGATTATGATGTCTTTAAAGCCTATAGCGAATAAAAACAGAGCCGGATACATCTAGGAGCTAAAACCAGAGGTTCTAAAAAGACATGCCAAGACCCTCTCTGCGTCAGCGTGAAGTCCCAAAAGGCCGGACACCTCGGTTCCAATCAATTTATAAACTTTGGGAACTACCTAGAGACGCCATTTCAACTCTCCCTATTCGCTAACAGCCAGGGGAAGGTGTATGCAGTGCATCTCAACCAATAGAAGACAGGCAAAGTTAAAGACAGGTCTCAAAGCAGATGATCAAATTTGCCATTCTCACACAGACATAGGAAAAGTGCTCTAAGTCGAGTTCTGTTTCACTTACAGACATAATTCCAACGGTTTTAGAAACTAGAGAGTGTTTTCTATCCAATAGTAAGAATAATATGCATATTGTACGAGCAAGAATTGAGTACGAGGCCGTTTACATTGGGTACACATTTGTGCTATGTCGAAATGGCACCCCCCTAGTGGCAAGAAGTTTTAATACTACTCCTCAACACAACCCACCATCACTGTGTCTCATGTTAATACTATGATGCTATCTAGAACCTAAAAGGGTCATTTGGCTCTCCCCATAGGAGAACACTTTGAAGAACTCTTTTTGTTTCCAGGTAGAACATTTTTGGGTTCCATGTAGAACCCTTTCCACAGAGGGTTCTACATGGAACACAAAAAGGTTCTACCTGGAACCAAAAATAATTCTACCTAGAACCAAAAAGGGTGCTCCTATGGGGACAGCCTATGAACACTTTTGGAACCTCACCTCTGCAACTAGGGGCAACAAAACTCTCTACACATGAATAAAAGGCCCTCCCCTGCCCACTCTTTGGCAAATCAGACCATATCTTTATCCTCCTGCTTCCTGCCTACAAGCAAAAACTCAAACAGGACGTACCAGAGACGTGCTCAATACGGAAGTGGTCCGATCAAGTGGATGCTCAGCTACAGGACTATTTCACTAGCACAGACTAGAATATGTTCCGGGATTCAACCAATAACATTGAGGAATTGACCACGTCATTCACCGCTTCATTAATAAGTGCATCGCCGTACCCCAACCAGAAGCCATGGATTACAGGCAACATCTGCACAGAGCTAAAGGCTAGAGCTTCCGCTTTCAAGGAATGGGACACTAATCCGGGCGCTTAAACAAATTCTGCTACGACCTCCGATGAGCAATCAAACCGGCAAAGCGTCAATACAGGACTAAGGCCAAATTCTACTATGCTGGGTCTGAAGCGAGAAGGATGTGGCAGGGCTTGCAAACTATTATGGATTACAAAGGGAAATCCAGCCGCGAGCTGCCCAGTGACACAAGTCCACCAGACGAGCTACAGTAAATTACTTCTATGCTCACTTAGTCTATTATCTATCCTGATGCCTAGTAACTTTACCCCTACCTATGGGGCAGCAGGTAGCCTAGCGGTTAAGAGCGTTGGGCCAGTAAAGGTTGCTGTTTTGACTTCCTGAAGTGGCAAAAGTAGTAAATTCTGCAGTTCTGCCCCTGAGCAAGGCAGTTAACCCACAACAACAACTGCCCCCGGGCATCGATTACGTACATTAATACAGCCCCACGCACCTCTCTGATTCAGAGGGGTTAAATGTAGAAGACACATTTCAGTTGAATGCATTCAGTTGTGCAACTGACTAGGTATCCCCATTTCCCTTATATGTATGTACATAAACACCTCAATTACCTCATACCCCTGCACATCGACTCGGTACTGTTAAACAGACATGTTATTTTTTACTCGTTATTGATATTCGTTATTCACTCTATATTTATTCCTTGTGTCACTATTTCCCCCAAAACATTTATACAGTGTAAGTATTCAGACATCTTTACCTATTTCGACATTTTGTTACGTTACAGCCTTATTGTCACGATCGTGTGGAGGATTGACGGACCAAAACGCAGCAGTAGGAAAATAAGCCATCTCCTTTTATTTATGAAGAAGGCAAAACGAAACAAATACACTTCACACTAAACAAAACAAGAAAACGATCGTGAAGCTAAATAAACGTCGTGCACATACAACAGGCTACAAACGTTCTGACATAGACAATTACCCACAAAATTCTAAAGCCTATGGCTCCCTTAAATATGGCTCCCAATCAGAGACAACTATAACCAGCTGTCTCTGATTGAGAACCAAATCAGGCAGCCATAGACTTTTCTAAACACCTACACTCAACCATAGACTTATCTAGACACATACACTCAACCATAGACTTATCTAGACACATCCACTCAACACAAACCCATACACTCTAACAAATCCCCCTAGACACTACAAACCACCCAAGACAATACAAAAACACAAACCTAACCCCATGTCACACCCTGACCTAACTAAAATAATAAAGAAAACAAAGAATACTAAGGCCAGGGCGTGACATAACCCCCCCCTTAAGGTGCGAACTCCGGGCGCACCAGTACATAGTCTAGGGGAGGGTCTGGGTGGGCTTCCGTCCACGGCGGCGGCTTCGGCACTGGTCGTGGTCCCCACCCCACCATAGTCACTAATCGTTTACTTAACCCCACTGGAATAAGGGGCAGTACCGGACTAAGGGGCAGCACCGGACTAAGGGGCAGCACCGGACTAAGGGGCAGCACCGGACTAAGGGGCAGCACCGGACTAAGGGGCAGCACAGGACTAAGGGGCAGCACCGGACTAAGGGGCAGTACCGGACTAAGGGGCAGCACCAGGATAAGTACCAGGATAAGGGGCAGCACCAGGATAAGGGGCAGCCCCAGGATAAGGGGCAGCTCCGGACTGAGGTACGGCAGCTCCGGACTGAAGGGCAGCACCGGACTGAAGGGCGGATCCTGGCTGGATGGCTCATGGCTGGCTGACGGATCTGGCTGCTCATGGCTGGCTGACGGATCTGGCTGCTCATGGCTGGCTGACGGATCTGGCTGCTCATGGCTGGCTGACGGATCTGGCTGCTCATGGCTGGCTGACGGATCTGGCTGCTCATGGCTGGCTGACGGATCTGGCTGCTCATGGCTGGCTGACGGATCTGGCTGCTCATGGCTGGCTGACGGATCTGGCTGCTCATGGCTGGCTGACGGATCTGGCTGCTCATGGCTGGCTGACGGATCTGGCTGCTCATGGCTGGCTGGCGGATCTGGCTGCTCATGGCTGGCTGGCGGCTCTGGCAGATCCTGTCTGGTTGGCGGCTCTGGCAGATCCTGTCTGGTTGGCGGCTCTGGCAGATCCTGTCTGGTTGGCGGCTCTGGCAGATCCTGTCTGGTTGGCGGCTCTGGCAGATCCTGTCTGGTTGGCGGCTCTGGCAGATCCTGACTGACGAACGGCTCTAGCGGCTCCTGACTGACGAACGGCTCTGACGGCTCGGGACAGACGGGCGGCTCTAATGGCTCGGGACAGACGGATGGCTCAGATGGCGCTGGGGAGACGGATGGCTCAGATGGCGCTGGGGAGACGGATGGCTCAGATGGCGCTGGGGAGACGGATGGCTCAGATGGCGCTAGGGAGACGGATGGCTCAGATGGCGCTGGGGAGACGGATGGCTCTGGCCGGATGAGGCGCACTGTAGGCCTGGTGCGTGGTGCCGGCACTGGTGGTACCGGGCTGGGAACACGCACTTCAAGGCTAGTGCGGGGAGAAGGAACAGGGCATACTGGACCCTGGATACGCACATTTGGCCTAGTGCTTGGTGCCGGCACTGGTGGTACCGGGCTGGGGACACGCACTTCAAGGCTAGTGCGGGGAGCAGCAACAGGACGCACAGGACTCTGGGGACACACAGGAGGCTTGGTGCGTGGTGTAGGCACTGGTGGTAATGGGCTGGAGACATGCACCATTAGACGAGTGCGTGGAGGAGGAACAGGGCTCTGGAGACACACTGGAAGCCTGGTGCGTGGTGTTGGCACTGGTGGAACAGGACTGGGGCGGGGAGGTGGCGCCGGAAATACCGGACCGTGCAGGCGTACTGGCTCCCTTGAGCACCGAGCCTGCCCAACCTTACCTGGTTGAATGCTCCCCGTCGCCCGACCAGTGCGGGGAGGTGGAATAACCCGCACCGGGCTATGTAGGCGAACCGGGGACACCATGCGTAAGGCTGGTGCCATGTAAGCCGGCCCGAGGAGACGCACTGGTGGCCAGATAGGTAGAGCCGGCTTCATGGCACTTGGCTCAATGCTCAATCTAGCCCTACCAGTGCGGGGAGGTGGAATAACCCGCACTGGGCTATGCACACGTACAGGAGATATCGTGCGCTCTACTGCGTAACACGGTGTCTGCCCGTACTCTCGCTCTCCACGGTAAGTACAGGGAGTATGCGCAGGTCTCCTACCTGACTTCGCCACACTCCCTTTAAGCCCCCCCCCAAGATATTTTTTGGGCTGACTCACAGGCTTCCTACCGCGTCGTTTAGCTGCCTCCATTCGCCGGTATCCCTCCTCGCACTGCGCCAGAGAATCCCAGGCGGGCTCCGGCATTCGCCCTGGGTCGATCGCCCACCTGTCAATCTCCTCCCACGTAGTGTAGTCCAGATTACGCTCCCATTGCCATTCCTCCTTGCGTTGCTCCTGTTGCCGCTGATCATGCTGCTTGATCCTATGGTGGGTAATTCTGTCACGATCGTGTGGTTGAGAGACGGACCAAAACGCAGCATTTGGAAAATAAGCCATCTTCTTTTATTAACACCACGAAGATGAACACGACACAAAACACTATACAAACTAACAAAACAACAAAACGATCGTGAAGCTAAATAAACGTCGTGCACATACAACAGGCTACAAACGTTCTGACATAGACAATTACCCACAAAATTCTAAAGCCTATGGCTCCCTTAAATATGGCTCCCAATCAGAGACAACTATAACCAGCTGTCTCTGATTGAGAACCAAATCAGGCAGCCATAGACTTTTCTAAACACCTACACTCAACCATAGACTTATCTAGACACATACACTCAACCATAGACTTATCTAGACACATCCACTCAACACAAACCCATACACTCTAACAAATCCCCCTAGACACTACAAACCACCCAAGACAATACAAAAACACAAACCTAACCCCATGTCACACCCTGACCTAACTAAAATAATAAAGAAAACAAAGAATACTAAGGCCAGGGCGTGACACTTATTCTAAAATGGAATAAATAAACAATTTCCCTCATCATTCTACACACGATACCCCATAAAGACAAAGCAAAAAACGTTTTTTTTTTTTAATTTACACAAGTATTCATAACCTTTGTTATGAGATTCGAAATTGAGCTCAAGTGTATCATGTTTCCATTGATCATCCTTAAAATGTGATTGGAGTCCACCTGTGGTAAATTCCTGTCTATATAAGGTCCCACAGTTGACTATGTATGTCAGAGCAAAAACCAAGCCATGACCTCGAAGGAATTGTCTGTAGAGCTCCGAGACAGGATTGGGTCTAGGCAAAGATTTGGGGAAAGATATCAAAAAATGTCTGCAGCATTGAAGGTCCACAAGAACACAGTGGCCTCCATCATTCATCAACCCACCATCACTGTGTCTCATGTTAATACTACTCCTCAACACAACCCACCATCACTGTGTCTCATGTTAATACTACTCCTAATCACAACCCACCATCACTGTCTCATGTTAATACTACTCCTAAACACAACCCACCATCACTGTGTCTCATGTTAATACTACTCCTAAACACAACCCACCATCACTGTGTCTCATGTTAATACTACTCCTCAACACAACCCACCATCACTGTGTCTCATGTTAATACTACTCCTAATCACAACCCACCATCACTGTCTCATGTTAATGCTACTCCTAATCACAACCCACCATCACTGTGTCTCATGTTAATACTACTCCTCAACACAACCCACCATCACTGTGTCTCATGTTAATACTACTCCTAAACACAACTCACCATCACTGTGCCTCATGTTAATACTACTCCTAAACACAACCCACCATCACTGTGTCTCATGTTAATACTACTCCTAAACACAACCCACCGTTACTGTGTCTCATGTTAATACTACTCCTAAACACAACCCACCGTTACTGTGTCTCATGTTAATACTACTCCTAAACACAACCCACCATCACTGTGTCTCATGTTAATACTACTCCTAAACACAACCCACCATCACTGTGTCTCATGTTAATACTACTCCTAAATACAACCCACCATCACTGTGTCTCATGTTAATACTACTCCTAAACACAACTCACCATCACTGTGCCTCATGTTAATACTACTCCTAAACACAACCCACCATCACTGTGTCTCATGTTAATACTACTCCTAAACACAACCCACCGTTACTGTGTCTCATGTTAATACTACTCCTAAACACAACCCACCGTTACTGTGTCTCATGTTAATACTACTCCTAAACACAACCCACCATCACTGTGTCTCATGTTAATACTACTCCTAAACACAACCCACCATCACTGTGTCTCATGTTAATACTACTCCTAAATACAACCCACCATCACTGTGTCTCATGTTAATACTACTCCTAAACACAACTCACCATCACTGTGCCTCATGTTAATACTACTCCTAAACACAACCCACCATCACTGTGTCTCATGTTAATACTACTCCTAAACACAACCCACCGTTACTGTGTCTCATGTTAATACTACTCCTAAACACAACCCACCGTTACTGTGTCTCATGTTAATACTACTCCTAAACACAACCCACCATCACTGTGTCTCATGTTAATACTACTCCTAAACACAACCCACCATCACTGTGTCTCATGTTAATACTACTCCTAAATACAACCCACCATCACTGTGTCTCATGTTAATACTACTCCTAAACACAACCCGCCATCACTGTGTCTCATGTTAATACTACTCCTAAACACAACCCACCGTTACTGTGTCTCATGTTAATACTACTCCTAAACACAACCCACCGTCACTGTGTCTCATGTTAATACTACTCCTAAACACAACCCACCGTTACTGTGTCTCATGTTAATACTACTCCTAAAGCTCTTATGAAGCATCCACCCATCCACTATTACTCTCACTCTTTCTTTAGGCCATTTTCAAACAAGTCTCCACAACAATCTATTGCTCTCAGAGTCCTTAAAATAGCATGCAAAAGTATTATATGTGAAACCCCATGTACAATACTGTATCAGATTAATATGCAAAAATATATCTACAGAGCATACTGTACATAACAGAAAAATAAAACAACATACATTCCAATTGCATCGCCATGCACATAACAGGATACAGAAATTCATGTTTACAAACAAATTAAAAAAGAGACATATTTCAAGATATCGTCAAGCATACTTACAGAGTGAAGGGTAGACGTGTTGTAAGTCAACTTACTGTCAGTCTAAATAAATAGACACTGAGTGTGAAGTTTGAGATCTGTGGTTGATAAAACTTTGAATGAGTCAGTGTCCATAGAGTTTAATAGAGGGTGTATTTGTTTCAAATCCTGTTTTAGCATGGCTAAAGCCATTGAATACACCATTTCAGTTGGTTTGCCAACTGTCATTAAACTTATGGAAGTTGAAGAAGAAGACATTAACTTCTTTAAAATCGAAATAGCCCTCAATGGCACTTCCCATTCTGTTACAGAAGCTGGCATGACAAAGATGCATAGATGTACCCTCTATCCAATTCTATGTTAGGGACCAAGAAGCTTATGCAGAGGGCTTCCTTCCGCAGTCACACAGACAGTGTTCGAAAACATCAAAACTGTGATGAATCATGGGTAAATTGTGACTGACTGATCTATAAATAATATTGAGTAGTTATGTATAATGCAAGGTGATTTGTAGATCTCGACTCGCCTATAAAGTCAGCTGCAATGTTGAACACTCCCACATTTACAAAAATCCCATTCAAGTCACGGGACTGATATTAAGATTTCACATAAGAACATTCTCACATCATGTTCAAATCATCTGTAAGTGACTTTGTTGAGCTTCACAATTAATTTTTTAAAACTTTTGAATGATTTCGAAATTATGTGCGAGAAATGCCGCTTATCAGTCACATGACGAATGGGATTTGTGCCACGAATGCTAAAACGTTAGCAAGTGGAAACAGTGCCAGGGGAAAATAAACCAAAGCATGGATTGCTGTCACACCATGTTCATAGACTGCTAAAAGGGTAGGGAAACCAATGTGTCATTTTGTAATTTGGGTGAACCTTCAAGATATGATAACAATATATTAGCAAGAGAATAGAGGTGTAAGGACTAGATTTGGTTTGGTGCCATAGCTCTTCAGTCCATGTTCTGTGGTGGTTCTCTTCAGTCTAGGTTTGGTGGTGGTTCTCTTCTCTCCAGGTTCGGTGGTGGTTCTCTTCCCTCCAGGTTCTGTGGTTGTTCTATCAGTCCAGGTTCTGTGATGGTTCTATCAGTCCAGGTTCTGTGATGGTTCTCTTCGGTCCATGTTCTGTGATGGTTCTCTTTAGTCCATGTTCTGTGATGGTTCTCTTTAGTCCAGGTTCTGTGGTGGTTCTCTTCAGTCTAGGTTCTGTGGTGGTTCTCTTCTCTCCAGGTTCGGTGGTGGTTCTCTTCCCTCCAGGTTCTGTGGTGGTCGTATCAGTCCAGGTTCTGTGGTGGTTCTCTTCAGTCTAGGTTCTGTGGTGGTTCTCTTCCCTCCAGGTTCGGTGGTGGTTCTCTTCCCTCTAGGTTCTGTGATGGTTCTATCAGTCCAGGTTCTGTGGTGGTTCTCTTCAGTCTAGGTTCTGTGATGGTTCTCTTTAGTCCATGTTCTGTGATGGTTCTCTTCAGTCTAGGTTCTGTGGTGGTTCTCTTCAGTCTAGGTTCTGTGATGGTTCTCTTCCCTCCAGGTTCTGTGGTGGTTCTATCAGTCCAGGTTCTGTGGTGGTTCTCTTCCCTCCAGGTTCTGTGGTGGTTCTCTTCAGTCCCAGTTCTGTGGTGGTTCTATCAGTCCAGGTTCTGTGTTGGTTCTATCAGTCCAGGTTCTGTGGTGTTTTTTTCCCCTGGATGGTCTGATACACGGAGGGCTGAGCGTCTCTCTGAAAAGATGTGAACGTGTCACTGGGGGAGATTTTCACACTCAGAGAGACAGCGACACAGGAAACACAGTATGATCACTACACACTGCTCTATAGCATTCTCTCTCACTTCTACTTTCTGTGTTCATCTCTCTCCTCTGTCTCTGTCTTTCTCTCACTCACCCACTTACCCACTCACACAAACAAAGACAAAAACTGTATACAAAATAAACACATTAATGAATATGTTATAACATACTTACTGCCAGAGTGTCTGGTCCTCATTTTGAGTGGTGTGTGTGTCCCAGTTAGGGTCAGGATGGACACTGTGGAGAGAGAGCTGTGTCAAGGTAACAGTGAAAATAGTAGATATACACAGTCTATATCTTTGCCAGGGACCAGAGAAACGAACGAGGGATTCACATTTTCTCAAAATGTATTTTCATCCATTTTGTTTTTTTCTGTGATTGACACTCGACTAGTGAATTCAGACAATCCAATCAGAGAGCGAAACATGCAAATCTACGATGCTCACAAGGTCTACTTCGGGGAAGAAGTGGGCGGATTCAGGGGATACCAGCGGAAGATTCAAACAGAAGATGGCATCAGATAAAGATACAAATGAAAATACACAAAATTAAATGTCAAATAACATTTGAAATTGTAAAAAAATCGATACAGAATGAACCACGCATGTAAAGATATTGTGTTATTAAGAGTTGACGTGGAACTGGCATATGAATTCAGTGAACTAGCTATCTCAGCTGGCTTGTTAGCTACATGAAGCAGACGTTGTTCAGTGAAACCGAAAGCTAGCCAGCTAGAAGTTAACTCTGTTACCTCTGACAATCAAGTGATGTGACTTCCATAAACTGGCATTTTTGTGCATCACACAGCTGCTCTGAACAAAGTGGATTGTGAACTATACGGCGCGTTGCCGCTGAATTACAGCGGCATGTTTATGATTTGTTTACGATTTGTTTACACTTCACACATTAGTAATGTTTTGATAAAAGTAATAAGAAACATTGCATCAAGCAGAACTACTTCCTGAATTTTGAGACAAAATTGTCATAAAAACATTTAAACAAATATTTGAAAAAATCTAGCAAACTATATATAAAGTGTATAGAAACTAATTTAATTTATTTGGGTAACAGACAACAAAATTTACTTGCTGTAAAAAAAATGTTTAAGCTGGTAGCATCATACACAAGAAAGACTCGCTGCCAATGGTGCTTTAACAAAGTACTGAGTAAAGAGTCTGAATACTTACGTAATGTGATACTTCAATTCTGTATTTTTAATCCATTTGCAAACCTTTCTAAAAACCTGTTTTTGCTTTGTCATTATGGGGTATTGTGTGTAGATTGATGAGGGGGAAAAAAACGATATAATTAATTTTAGAAAAAGGCTGTAACGTAACAAAATGTGGAAAAAGTCAAGGGGTCTGAATACTTTCTGAATGCACTGTATATTATTAGATACTATTATAAACCAGGTAGTTTGTGTCCTGGATGCTGATTGGCTGAATAAGCATTTCATTTCATGTACTGTATATCAGACAATAGAACACTGGTATGACACAAAAATATTTGTTTACTTTCTATTTATGTTGGTAACCAGTTTATAATAGCAATAAGGCCCCTTGGGCTTGTAGTATATGGTCAATATACCACGGCTAAGGGCTGTATCAAGGCACTCTGCGTTGTGTTGTGCTGAAGAACAGTCATTAGCCGTGGTACAGTATATTGGCCAATATACCACACCCCCTCTGACCTTATTGCTTAATTATACCACTAGTTTGAATATACGGGTCCAGATATACAAGGTCTTCTTGGTTCTGGTTTTGTTGTTTTCAGTTCTTCTTGGTTTTGGGTTTGTTGTGTTCAGGTCTTCTTGGTTCTGGGTTTGTTGTTTTCAGTTCTTCTTGGTTTTGGGTTTGTTGTGTTCAGGTCTTCTTGGTTTTGGGTTTGTTGTGTTCAGGTCTTCTTGGTTCTGGGTTTGTTGACTGTGCTGTAAAGAACAGAGGAGTCCTCCTCAGCTGCTTGTTCCACCGTGGGCCTGGAGAAAGAAACAGACGTTAAACTGAAGTGAGTCCCAAATGGCACCCTACTCCCTTTTTTTGTTTGCTTATTTTAATGACATCATTGTCCTCTCCTCCAATAAGCAGCAGCATATGAATGACCTTGATGCTGTCTGTGTGTTCACAATGTTCTATATAGTATAGACTCTATGTTGTTGTATGCTCACTGGGTGGCAGAACTGGGGAGGTTGAATGTCACAGCAGCGTATTGGACATCTTGGTCCTGTTTCTGTGGTTGATGCAGCTGGACGGTGGAGTACAGAAGCACTTCCTGGTTTTTGGAGTGAGAGAAGTGGACGCTGGCGTAGTGAACATCATCCTGGTCGTCTGTGGCTGCTGTCTGTGCTGCAGTAGGGGTCATGGCCATGCCTGAGATGTTGTCATACACTGGACTAGAGTCTCCCTGATGAGAGGAAAGAACAGAAAACATGAGGAGTGGAAATGTTCCACAAAACATACACAGTCATCTTCTGATTCCAACAGACTCACCTGTCCATCGTCTGCTGTGTCTCTTGTGTTGGAGGTGGATGTGTAGGCCTTCTTCCTGTTGTACATTAATGAATGTATGAAGATATTAATCAATCAATTAAGAAATTAAGTAACTTTTTTTTTCTTTTAAATGCACCTTTATTTAACTAGGCAAGTCAGTTAAGAACAAATTCAAATTTACAATGACTGAAGTGAAATGATATAAAACATATGCAATCTCACTCACCTGAACCACATGAGTCCAGAGAGACAGAGGATGAGAACCAGAACAACCACTATGATTCCTACAGCTGCAGTCACAACTGATGTTTGTTTCCCTATAATAAAATATGGATGACATGAGTACATGGCATGTTCTTATAATCTAAAATCTAACATATTATAGAATATCAACACAATACATGTTAATATTTTGGGATCTTATAATACTTGTGACATCATAAGCCAACACATAATTATAAACCAAAGTGTGATCAGTCAAAACACAATGATTAGGATCAGCTTGAAACCTGTCAATTTGTATTGAAGTATTGAAGATGGAACTTTACCTGCTACAATGATCATCAGAGCTGTAGAGTTCATAGATCCTCTTCCATTCTGGGCCTCACAGTAATATTCTCCTCTGTCCTCAGAGATGATGTTAGTGATGCTGTAACTCTGTCCTGATGCTTTTGGTGAGGTTACGTTCTTCTTGTACCAGGTGTATTTGTCCACAGGTGGGTTGGCATCACTGCTGCAGGTCAGAGTCACTGAACTGCCCTCCACTATTTCACCAGAGGGACTGACTGACACTGTGGTGTTCTTCGGACCATCTGGGTTAAAATACATTGTATTTATTTACAGCAACATTTGTGTTTACATTTTACGGGTGAGTTTAAAATAATTTCTAAATTATAATAAATTATTAATTCAGAGCAAAGGAAATCTGAAACAGAATCACAAAAAATAATTTTGACATTGTGGTAATGCACATTCAGGGAAATGGATGAGTCACGATCGTGTGGAGAGACGGACCAGGACGCAGCGTGATTCGAGTTCCACATCTTTATTTTTAGTGAAACTTAAAATACACCAAGAAACAAACAACGACCGTGTGTAATGATTCTCGTCCTCTTCGTCTGAGGAGTATGAAGGATGGGACCAATATGCAGCGTGGTAAGTGTTTGTCATATTTTAATAATAAACTGAACACTACAAAATACAAAAATAACAAAGTGAATGATAACGAAAAACAGAAACAGTCCTGAATGGTGACACAAACACAAAAACAGGAAAAAACCACCCACAACACACAATGGAAAACAGGCTACCTAAATATGGCTCCCAATCAGAGACAACGATAAACAGCTGCCTCTGATTGGGAACCACACCAGGCCAAACACATAGAAAACAAACAACCTAGAAAAAAGAACATAGAGACTGCCCACCCCAACTCACGCCCTGACCAACCTAACACAAAGACATAAAAAAGAAACTAAGGTCAGAGCGTGACACCGTGCAGTACTGAGGTGCAACATGCACTCACTCAAAAACAATATCCCACAAAGCAGGTGGGAGAAAGGGCTTCCTAAATATGATCCCCATTTACAGGCAACGATTACCAGCTGCCTCTAATTGGGAACCATAGAAAATAAATGACTAGAACACGCTCTGACCTAAACACCATAGAGAACCGAGGGCTCTCTATGGTCAGGGAGTGACAGGATGTTACACACTAAAATGTTTATTGATAGATATATTTATGTGGAAACAATCTACTCTAAATTCAAGTATCAACATGATCAGTATATCAAACTGGACGTCTAAACCCCCAATGTACTTACATGTGACAGTGAGAGTCTCTTCAGCAGAGGGGAGATCCTCATGGCCTTCTACAGCACAGGAGTATCTGCCTGTATCCTCACTGCTGACTGAGAATAGGCTATAGACAGGAGAGGAGGTGTTGCTGTTTGGTATAGGCTGTCCATTCTTATACCAACTGAAGGCTGTGATGGGGTTCAGTGTACATTTGGTTCTACATGTCAGTGTGACATTCTCCCTCTCTGACACAGATGTAGGATCCATCTCCAACACAACATCTAGAGTAAAAGGAAACAAATCATTAATATCCTCCTATATATGTCATTTTATGTGAAATATTATATTTGTTTTTTCCCTGTTACATAACACTACAGTGTCTGTATGACTGCCCTTAAATAAGGTAATTACGGTCATTAATTTGATATATTTAGACAGGACAGTCAACTCTGTAATTTCCACTGTTTTCCAGGAAGTCCTGGGTTCCATAGAATCAATAAAACAGATTAAAACACAACATACTCATTAGCATACATACAAAACCCCACTCACATTACATCTATCTAGATATGTGTCATAGATGTGAGATGATTGACAGATTACCTGCGACAGTCAGGGAGATGGGTGAGCCAGCAGCCTTTTCTCCAGATGTTATGAATCTGAACCTGTACCCAGAGTGAGTCACTCAATCTCAGGTCTGTGATTCTCAGGGTACAGTCACTCTTCTTATCCCCAAGGTACTCTATATGACCCTCATACCCTGGCACTGAGCTCAGATCTTCAGCATCCATACCAGACCATTTAGTAAACCAGAAAGCTTTTTTGATCTCATGATAACTGGGATATGTGTAAGAGCAGGATATGTTCACTGTTGACCCCTTCAAAGCACAGATACTCTGATGGGTGTAAGTCACACTCCAACACTTCTGACCTGAAATACAAGACAATATAACACCTTTATGAAATTCTTAATTACAATATCTACTGTATACACTTATGCTGTTACGTTCCTCAGCAAGAAAACCTAAAATGTAACCAAAACAAAAGTGGGAATTAATAAAAGAGTCACTGACAAAGACAAAAATGAGACCATTGGGTTCTGAAAGACACTCATGGGGGTGTCCATTGGAAATTGACTATCAACAACAACTGGAACCAAAAAGACATGAGCGCCCACAACATTTGCCCAAGAAGAGGCAAACAAAATAAAACTCCACATGCCAGCACAGTTGTAACACATACTGACTAACGAGTGACGCAAATCGGGGCACCCCACCTGCAAATATAAATGGGGAAAAAATCAACAATGTTAAAATCATATGCTGTGAAAGTAACCAGGAAGTGACTATCCCCTCAGCTTTGTAGTTTTTAAACTTTGGTAGTTATTTTTTCATGGGTCTTCAGTGCTCAAAAAGTAGTGCAATGGTGTACAAGTGCAAAAACGTAATGAAAGGTATCTGGTAGAAGTAAATTCCTCCATTGGGTGCATTTTGATGAATTTGATTATATATCTTGAAGCTCGTTCAACACTGCGTAGCAAAACATACGCAACTAAAGCAGAAGTGGACGTCACATTCACAGCAAATTAAATAATGATTGACAACCTGAAACAAATGTTGTATGTAAAAGTCCAGACTCACACACTGCAGGAGAGTGGAGATCCTCATGGCCTTTTACAGCACAGGAGTAACTGTCTGCATCACTAAAGGAGTCTGAGTACAGGCTGGAAGTGTCCTCCTTTACTTTGTGTCCGTTCTTGTACCAGATGTAGGTGGGGTTGTCAGTCAGAGTACAGGTGGTGATACAGGTCAGTGTCTTCTGTCCCTCTGCAGCAGGAGTCACCTTCACCTGCAGAACTGAAACAATATGTATAAAACCACATACACCTCTGTGTTAATAGGATGGTTAATTTATTTTCTCCTGTAATTCGATATGATATATTATTGTAAAATACAGGGTAGTATTACCTGTGACAGACAGATTTGTTCCTGGGAAACTATGACCCCATTCAAAGTTGTTTGTTTTAAAAGTGAAGTGATACTCAGCTGAGTCCTCCTCTCTCAGATCTGTGATTCTCAGGGTGAAGGGACCTTTGTATGTCCCAGTGTACTTCACACGACCTGCATACCCTGGTTCTCTGGTTAGGTCTTCAGGGGTCGACTTGTCACTTCTAAACCAGAATGTTGATGTGGTGGAATAATAACCAACATAAGAACAGGATATGTCCACTGTTGACCCCTTCAAGACACAGATTCTCCTCTTGGTGTAAGTCACTCTGCTGCATCTCTGACCATCGACACCTGAAATATAATGATAAGAATGCATGATTTACACAGTGGAATCCAGAGTAGTTCTGCCATCCTGTGTTACTGTTAAGTGTTATCTATGAGGACTGTATAGCAGACAGAATAATTACACTTGAAAAGTTATACTAGAATACTGAGTTGAATCCACACTCACACACTGCAGGAGAGCGGAGATCCTCATGGCCTTTTACAGCACAGGAGAAGCTGTCTTCATAGTTACTGGAGACTGGGTCTTTGTACTGGGGGGAGGTGCTCTCATCTAGATGTTGTCCGTTCTTGTACCAGATGTATGTGGGGTTACCAGTCAGAGTACAGGTGGTTTTACAGGTCAGTTTGTAGTAATATATCCTCTCCACCTTTAGATCTGAAGGGAGAGGATATGAAACAATAATGGAGGAAGTCTGTCAGTCACCACCATTTCACTGTTCTCATAGAACATGTAATAAATAACTTGACTTGTACTATACTATTTATTCAGTACCTGTGAGACTGAGAGTGAATCCATACGAGCCATATTTCCATTCTGAATACTGGTTTGTTTTATATCTGAAGTGATATGTTGCTATGTCACTCTGTCTCAGGTCTGTGATTCTCAGGATGCAGTCCTTCTCTGTAGTTCCATGGTACTCCACACGACCTTCATAATTAGGGTCCCTTCTCAGATCATAAGTCTTACCATTCAACCGTTTGTTATACCAGACTATCTTTGTGACTTGGGTCACACTGGGAATAGGACAGTGCAGGTCCACTGATGACCCCTTTAAGGCACAGACACTCATCACAGTATATTGTCCCAGAACACCTGAAACACAGTGTCACAGGACTCAACCATGAGAGAACTTCATTTGTGACGTCAAGACTATAAAGAAACAGACAATACAATATTACATCAAAATATATGTAAACATGTGTAGCTGTACTATACTATACTGTACTACAATACTGTAGGACCCATCTACTCAAATGCACATTCCCTTATATCATTCTAGTATTCATTTCAATATACATCATGGAAGTAAAAAGCACTAGTGGCCAGGGTAGGGGTCAATCCCGTTTAAATTCCAGTCAATTCAGAAAATAAACCAAATTCCAATTCCACATTTTCTAAATGTTCCTAATTGAAAAGCATTGAAAATAATTGGAATTGGAATTTCAGTCTACTTCCTGAATTGAGTGGAATTGAGATGGAATTGACCCCAACTCTGCTGGTGGTTGACAACATTCTTATTCTGCTACTGCTGCTGATGTGCAGAAGTGTGAATGGAAACCAGAGATAAGCATCACTCAGTGAGGTGTGAAGTATGACTATTTAATGGTGGAGACACCTAACAGAAGACACCAGCATAACATTACTATAGTTATGCTTTTAGAAATGTGTTTAGATTGATATACAGGTATATAGTCTAATGTAGCATGTTGTCTATATATAGTCTAATGTAGCCTGTTGTCCATATATAGTCTAATGTAGCCTGTTATCTATACATATCCTAATGTATCCTGTTATCTATATATAGTCTAATGTAGTCTGTTATCCATATATAGTCTAATGTAGCCTGTTATCCATATATAGTCTAATGTAGCATGCTGTCCAGATATAGTCTAATATAACATGCTATCCATATATAGTCTAATGTAGCCTGTTATCCATATATAGTCTAATGTAGCCTGCAGTCTAATGTAACATGCTATCCATATGTTGTCTAATGTAGCCTGATATCCATATATAGTCTATTGTAGACTGTTATCCATATATAGTCTAATGTAGCCTGTTGTCCATATATAGTCTAATGTAGCCTGTTATCCATATATAGTATAATGTAGCCTGTTAGACTATATATGGATAACAGGCTACATTATACTATATATGGATAACAGGCTACATTAGACTATATATGGATAACAGGCTACATTAGACTATATATGGATAATGTAGAATGTTGTTCATATACTATTTTGTGAATATAAAGTGCTAATGAAGTACATACAGTATAATGTTCATATAAATAACTTTGATATGGTTCAGGCTGTAGAGGTCTATGGATGAGAGGAAGGTGATGCTGAGTCAGTTCATCTAAACCAACAACACTTACTGGCAGTGCAGAGAAACAGGAACAGGCCCGACCCCCGTGATCTGCATGAAGAGGAGGCGGCGAAAGAGAGGCCGGAGAGCGGGCTGCCTTCTGAGGATTCGTAGGCAATCAAATAAACCGCCACTTCCCTCAATTCTGCTAGCAAACATGCAATCGTTGGACAATGAAATCGACGAGTTACGGGGAAGATTAAACTACCAACGGGATATTTAAAACTGTAACATCTTATGCTTCACGGAGTCGTGGCTGAATGACAACAATATCAAAATACATCTGGCTGGTTAAACGATGTACCGGCAGGATAGAACAGGAGCATCAGTGAAGAAAAGGGGTGACGGACTATGTATTTTTGTAAATAACAGCTGGTGCACTTTATCTAAGGAATTCTCGGGCTATTCTTCGTTTGAGTATATCATGATAAGCTGTAGACCACACTACCTTCCAAGAGAGTTCTCATCTGTATTCTTCATAGCTGTTTACATACCACCTCAGACAGAGGCTGGCACTAAGACAGCATTGAATGAGCTGTATTCCATCATAAGCAAACAAGAAAACGCTCCTTGGCGGCACTCCTCGTAGTTGGGGACTTTAACACAGGGAAACTTAAATCAGTTTTACCAAATTTCTATCAGCATGTTAAATGTGCAACCAGAGGGAAAATAACTCTGGACCACATATACTCCACACACAGAGACGCATACAAAGCTCTCCCTCGCCCTCCATTTGGCAAATCGGACCATAATTCCATCCTCCTGATTCCTGCTTACAAGGAAAAATTAAAGCAGGAACGACCAGTGACTAGATCAATAAAAAAGTTGTCAGATGAAGCAGATGCTAAGCTACAGGACTGTTTTGCCACCACAGACTGGAATATGTTCCGGGATTCCTCCAATGGCATTGAGGAGTACACCACATCTGTCATTGGCTTCATCAATTAGTGTATCGGTGACGTCGTCCCCACAGTGACCGTACGTACATACCCCAACCAGAAGCCATGGATTACAGGCAGCATACGCTCTGAGCTAAAGGCTAAAGCTGCCGCTTTTAGGGAACGGGACTCTATCCCGGAAGCTTATAAGAACTCCCGCTATGCCATCCGACGAACCATCAAACAGGCAAAGCTTCAATACAGGACTTAGATCGAGTCGTACTACACCGGCTCCGACACTCGCAGGATGTGGCAGGGCTTGCAAACCATTACAGAATGCAAAGGGAAGCACAGCTGAGAGCTGCTCAGTTACACGAGCCTACCAGAGAGCTAAATAACTTCTATGCTCGCTTCGAGGCAAGTAATACTGAAACATGCATGAAAGCATCAGCTGTTCCGGACGATTGTGTGATCACGCTCTCCGTAGCCGATGTGAGAAAGACCTTTAAACAGGTCAACATTCAGACGGATTACCAGGACGTGTACTCCGAGCATGCGCTGACCAACTGGCAAGTGTCTTCACTGACAATTTCAACCTTTCCCTGTCCGAGTCTAATACCAACATGTTTTAAGCAGACCACCATGTGCCTGTGCCCAAGAACACTAAGGTAACCTGCCTAAATGACTACCGACCCGTAACACTCACGTCTGTAGCCATGAAGTGCTTTGAAAGTCTGGTCATGGCTCACATCAATAACATCATCCCAGAAACCCTAGACCAACTTAATTTGCATACCGCCCCAAAAGAACCAGAGATGATGCAATCTCTATTGACCTCCACACTCCCCTTTCCCACCTGGACAAAGGAACACCTATGTGAGAATGCTATTAGTTGACTACAGCTCAGCGTTCAACACCATAGTGCCCTCAAAGGTCATAAATAAGCTAAGGACCCTGGGACTTAACACCTACCTCTGCAACTGGATCCTGGACTTTCTGACGGGCCGCCCCCCAGGTGGTAAGGGTGGGTAACAACACATCCGCCACGCTGATCCTCATCAAAGGGGCCCCTCGGGTGCAATCTGAGCCCCCTCCTGTACTCCCTGTTCACTTATGACTGCACGGCCAGGTACGACTCCAACACCATCATTCAATTTGCCGATGACACAACAATGGTAGGCCTGATTACCTACAACAACGAGACAGCGTATAGGGAGGAGGTCAGATACCTGGCAGTGTGGTGCCAGGACAACAACCTCTCCCTCACCGTGATCAAGACAAAGTAGATAATTGTGAACTACAGGAAAAAGAGGACCGAGCACGCCCCCATTCTCATCGACAGGGCTGCAGTGGAACAGGTTGAGAGCTTCAAATTCCTTGGTGTCCACATCATCAACAAACTAACATGGTCCAAGCACACCAAGACAGTCGTGAAGCGGGCACGACAGAACCCATTCCCCCTCACGAGACTGAAAAGATTTGACATGGGTCCTCAGAATCTCAAAAGGTTCTACAGCTGCATCACCGAGAGCATCCTGACTGGTTGCATCACTGCCTGGTATGGCAAGCGGTACTGGAGCGCCAAGTCTAGGTCCAAGAGGCTTCTCTTGGAAATAGGGGGTGCTGTTTTTACTTTGGGAAAAAATCGTGCCCAAATTAAATGGCCTCGTACTCTGTTCTAGATCATACAATATGCATATTATTATTACTATTGGATAGAAAACACTCTGAAGTTGAAGGGAAGTCTGAAGGGAACCCCACATTGTCTTCTGAAATGCGTTAGGTATACACGACGAAATGCTCCGTCTTGGATTTTATTGGATACATATGAGAAAAACATCATAAAGTTGGATTTTCAACCGAGTTTGACCAGTTTATTCAACGTTTATTGTGACTTTTGTAATTTTTCGTTCCATGCGCCAAGACATGATGGACACGTGCGCTCGACAATGCTAGCCAAAGTTGCTAATTCGACAGAAGAAATGGACATTCTAAAACAAAACAACAATTTATTGTGGAACTAGGACTCCTTGCACTACATTCTGATGGAAGATCATCAAAGGTAAGAGAATATTTATGATGTTATTTCGTATTTTTGTGGTATATGTTGGCTCCAACAAGGCAGAGAATTGCTGGGCGCTGTCTCACAATATTGCATGCTGTATTTTGTATTAAAGTTATTTTTTTTAAATCTAACACACCGGTTGCATTAAGAACCAGTGTATCTTTCATTTCCTGTACAACATGTATTTTTTAGTAAAGTTTATGATGAGTTTTTTGGTTAGATTACGTGACTGTCCAAAATTTCTCCGGACAATTTGGTGCATTATGGCTACGTATTCAGAATGTAAAACCACGATTTGTAGCTCTAAATATGCACATTTTCAAACAAAACATAAATATATTGTATAACATGATCTTATAAGACTGTCATCTGATGAAGTTGTTCAAAGGTTAGTGATTCATTTTATCTCTATTTGTGGGTTTTGTGAAAGCTACTTTTGCGGTGGAAAAATGGCGTTGTGTTTTTGGATATTGTGGTGAGCTAACATAGATATATGTTGTGTTTTCGCTGTAAAACACTTAAAAAATCGAAAATATTGGCTGGATTCACAAGATGTTTATCTTTCATTTGCTGTACAACATGTATTTTTCATAAATGTTTTATGATTAGTATTTATGTATTTCACGTTGCTCTCTGTAATTATTCTGGCTGTTTTGGTGCTATTTGTGACGGTGGCTGCAATGTAAAACTAAGATTTATACCTATAAAAATGCAAATTTTCGAACAAAACATAAATGTATTGTATAACATGATGTTATAAGACTGTCATCTGATGAAGTTGTTCAAAGGTTAGTGATTAATTTTATCTCTATTTGTGGGTTTTGTGAAAGCTACCTTTGCGGTGGAAACATGGCGTTGTGTGTTTGGCTATTGTGGTGCGCTAACATAAATATATATTGTGTTTTCGCTGTAAAACATTTTAAAAATCGGAAATGATGACTGGATTCACAAGATGTTTATCTTTCAATTGCTGTATTGGACTTGTGATTTCATGAAATTATATTATATGATATCCCTGTCGCGCTAGGCTAGGCTATGCTAGTCAGCTTTTTTGATGAGGATGATCCCGGATCCAGGATGGGGGGTCCGTAGAGGTTCAGCTTCTACCCCCAAGCCATAAGACTCCTGAACATCAAGTCAAATGGCTACCCAGACTATTTGCGTTGATCCCCCCCCCCCCCTCTCCACACCACTGCCACTCTCTGTTGTCATCTATGCATAGTCACTTTAATAACTCTACCTACATGTTCATACTACCTCAACTAACCGGTGCCCCCGCACATTGACTCCGTACCGGCACCCCCCTGTATATATTGTTATTTTTTACTGCTGCTCTTTAATTACTTGTTACTTTTATATCATTCTTATCTGTATTTTTTGGAAACTGAACTGTTGGTTAGGGGCTTGTAAGTAAGAATTTCACTGTAAGGTCTACTAAACCTGTTGTATTCGGCGCATGTGACTAATAACGTTTGATTTGATTTGTAAGTGAGTACTGTGGTTGAAGAATTTAAAAAGTAGCCTAGTCAGGATGTTAAGACATTGACATGCATTAACAGTATGTCAGAAAAGGGTTGCATTTCTTATTATTCTAAGGAGTGGGCCCATATTTTTTAAATAATTAAAATCTGACCCGTTACCATCACTCCTCGTCATCTGCATCAAAGTGCTGATGAAGGTTTCAGTGTTCTAGACTAGAGCTCTCCCTACTGGCATCTCAACATTATTGCAGTGTTCTAGACTAGAGTTCTCCCTACTGGCATCTCAACATTACTGCAGTGTTCTAGACTAGAGTTCTCCCTACTGGCATCTCAACATTACTGCAGTGTTCTAGACTAGAGCTCTCCCTACTGGCATCTCAACATTACTGCAGTGTTCTAGACTAGAGGTCTCCCTACTGGCATCTTAACATTACTGCAGTGTCCTAGACTAGAGTTCTCCCTACTGGCATCTCAACATTACTGCAGTTTTCTAGACTAGAGTTCTCCCTACTGGCATCTCAACATTACTGCAGTGTTCTAGACTAGACCTCCACCTACTGGCATCTCAACATTACTGCAGTGTTCTAGACTAGAGCTCTCCCTACTGGCATCTCAACATTACTGCAGTGTTCTAGACTAGAGCTCTCCCTACTGGCATCTCAACATTACTGCAGCCTCCAGTCCTCATTTGATGTCCTCATTCATTTGGGCTATAAAATTATTAAAATGAATGGTTAGTGTTCCTTCATTCCAGCCATTGCAATGAGTCCATCCTCCTATTTATCCACTCACCAGCCTCCTCTGTTGTACAGTACTGGTAGTAGCTTTATCTATCAGAGGCATCAATGAACATCACCATAGCCTGCTGTATTGACTGTGTAGTCTATTGTAGCCTGCTGTATTGACTGTGTAGTCTATTGCAGCCTGCTGTATTGACTGTGTAGTCTATTGTAGCCTGCTGTATTGACTGTGTAGTCTATTGTAGCCTGCTGTATTGACTGTGTAGTCTATTGTAGCCTGCTGTATTGACTGTGTAGTCTATTGTAGCCTGCTGTATTGACTGTGTAGTCTATTGTAGCCTGCTGTATTGACTGTGTAGTCTATTGTAGTCTGCTGTCCATAAATAATGCAATTTATAAGACTCAACTATCCAAAGCAATTTACAGTTGTGTGCATATATGTTACATACGGGTGGTCCCACGAACAAAACCTATTACGTTGCTGGTGCCATGCTCTTCCAACTGAACTACAGAGGACCATATTCTGTATAGCCAAATGTGTATATACAGATTTCTGATATGATTCAGGAGGCCTGTTAGAGGACAGACAGGAAAGTAGAACAGGATATTGACAGTCAGTGTGTGCATCTAAACCAACGAAACCACAACCTACCTTCACTGTCTCATGTTAATACTACTCCTAAACACAACCCAACGTCACTGTGTCTCATGTTAATACTACTCCTAAACACAACCCACCATCACTGTGTCTCATGTTAACACTACTCCAAAACACAACCCACCATCACTGTGTCTCATGTTAATACTACTCCTAAACACAACCCACAATCACTGTGTCTCATGTTAATACTACTCCTAAACACAACCCACCATCACTGTGTCTCATGTTAACACTACTCCTAAACACAACCCACCGTCACTGTGTCTCATGTTAATACTACTCCTAAACACAACCCACCGTCACTGTGTCTCATGTTAATACTACTCCTAAACACAACCCACCATCACTGTGTCTCATGTTAATACTACTCCTAAACACAACCCACCATCACTGTGTCTCATGTTAATACTACTACTCCTAAACACAACCCACCATCACTGTGTCTCATGTTAATACTACTCCTAAACACAACCCACCATCACTGTGTCTCATGTTAATACTACTCCTAAACACAACCCACCATCACTGTGTCTCATGTTAATACTACTCCTAAACACAACCCACCATCACTGTCTCATGTTAATACTACTACTCCTAAACACAACCCACCATCACTGTGTCTCATGTTAATACTACTCCTAAACACAACCCACCATCACTGTGTCTCATGTTAATACTACTCCTAAACACAACCCACCATCACTGTGTCTCATGTTAATACTACTCCTAAACACAACCCACCATCACTGTGTCTCATGTTAATACTACTCCTAAACACAACCCACCATCACTGTGTCTTATGTTAATACTACTCTTAAACACAACCCACCATCACTGTGTCTCATGTTAATACTACTCCTAAACAAAACCCACCATCACTGTGTCTCATGTTAATACTACTCCTAAACACAACCCACCATCACTGTGTCTCATGTTAATACTACTCCTAAACACAACCCACCATCACTGTGTCTCTTGTTAATATTACTCCTAAACACAACCCACCATCACTGTGTCTCATGTTAATACTACTCCTAAACACAACCCACCATCACTGTGTCTCATGTTAATACTACTCCTAAACACAACCTACCATCACTGTGTCTCTTGTTAATACTACTCCTAAACACAACCCACCATCACTGTGTCTCATGTTAATACTACTCCTAAACACAACCCACCATCACTGTGTCTCATGTTAATACTACTCCAAAACACAACCCACCATCTCTGTCTCATGTTAATACTACTCCTAAACACAACCCACCATCACTGTGTCTCATGTTAATACTACTCCTTAGTTCTTTCGAAGCAATCACTCTTACTCTAGGCAATTTTCAAAATGTCTCCACAGCAATCTCTTGCTCTGAAAACAATCTATTACTCTCAGAGCCCTTAAAATAGCATGCAAAAGTATTTATGTGAAACAACATGTACAATGTACTTCCTATCTTTTGTAGCACACAATATAGCTCAGTACTTGTCAATGGTGCCAATAATTTTAGTCTTGACTGTATATCCAAAAATCAGATTAATATGTAAAAATGTATTTACACTCACACACACAAACACACACACACATTTATACTTGACCCTGTTATACTTTGACAGTGAACATGAACCTATTGAATGGAGATCTGGGTATTACTGACAGACTCTACTGATCATGTTTTAAACATGTAAATGAATAAACTGAACTAAACTAAACACATGAAACCACAGTCCAGGGTCAGTATTCACAAAGTGTATCAGAGTAGGAGAGCTGATCTGGGATCAGTTTAGCCTTTTAGATCATAATTATATGAACCGTCTGAGACACTTTATGAAAACAGGCCCTGATGTAACAACCAAAACACAGTTCAAAATAAACCAACAAGAACAAAGATACAGGAAGTCATGTGATGTTTGGCTAAAAACATCAAAACTAAACTATATTTCAAGATATCATCAAGTGTACTTACAGAGTGAAGTGAAGGGGAGAGGTCTTGTACAGTGAGTCAACGTACTGTCACTGCGTGGAATCAAGAAGTAGTCTACTGTAAGTATTAGTAGAAGCAGGCATAGCCTAAGTGTGAGTTCTGTGGTTGACACATTTTAAAAGTAGTCTAGTCAGGGCATTAACATGCAGGAACAGCATGTCACATAAGAGATGTTACTGTATCTAAATAGAAAATGGTCTAAAGTCAGAATACTGTAGTTACATTTCTTTATTTGAGGAGTGGGCCTACATGTTTTACAAGAGACAAAATATGACCCATTCCCATCACTCCTCATCAGCTGGTACTGAAGGTTCCAGAACAGATGAAAGGGGAGAATCTTTGGTACCAGTGTTCTAGACTAGAGCTCTCCCTACTGGCATCTCAACATTACTGCAGCTTCCAGGCTTCATATGTCTCTAATAGTCCGATGATAATATACAAAAAAGAAGGTAAAATAACATTTGGAAATGTAAAAAATGTATATAGAATAAACCAGGCATGCACGTAAAAGTAATGTTATTGGGACTTATGTTGAACTGGCGTTTGAATTGAGTGAACTAGTGATCTCAACTAGCTTGTTAGCTACATGAAGCTGATGTTATTCAGTGATAAACAAGTATTTTTGTGCATCACACAACTACTCTGAATGTACTGGATTGTGAACAATACGATGCGCTGCCACTGAATTACAGCAAAACCTCATAGTGAGCTAGTGAGCTAGCTAGTTAGCTAACTTTTAGCTATCAACGTTAGCTAGCTAGCTAAATACAACAGACAACAGTGAGCTGTCATTATGCCAAGGCCAAGGCAAGCTGCTCTGAGTTTCCAGTGTGTTCTTGTGTGAAAGAGATGTCTTCAGCTCACTGATCTTCAGATGTACAACATGTATTTCTTTATTGTCGTAGTATTTTGATTAAATCAGAAATCAAACTCCTCTAATAATGGCTATGCACCCTGTGGTGGGGTCTGGTAGTGCAGTCTGTATATACTATGCCCCCCGTGGTGGGGTCTGGTAGTGCAGCTTGTCTATACTATGTCCCATGTGGTGGGGTCTGGTAGGGCAGTCTGTATATACAATGCTCCCTGTGGTGGGGTCTGGTAGTGCAGTCTGGATATACAATGTCCCCTGTGGTGGGGTCTGGTAGTGCAGCCTGTCTATACTTTGTCCCATGTGGTGGTGTCCGGTAGGGCAGTCTGTATATATAATGCCCCCTGTGGTGGGGTCTGGTAGTACAGTCTGTCTATACTTTGTCCCCTGTGGTGGGGTCTGTTAGTGCAGCCTGTCTATACTATGACGGGGAGATGGAGAGACAGACAGACACACACACAGACACAAGAACACATTTAAGGTGAGGGAGGACGCACATTTTTTATGAGCATGGCCTTATTTCTACCACAGCATTTTGGATGACTGTCATTCATTTTCCATTCGCCCAGTTCAATGTAACATTGATATATTAAAGCTACTACATGTCATGATACTCTAGTGTTCCCTATAGCCATCATGAGGTTGTTACAACCTAGCCTATGAATGAAAGGTTACAACGTAGGTGCACAGGTCGAGAGAAACATTTGAGCAATCAAGGTGACAGACAGTGACACATTCAATACCGCCTTGCACACTCTGGCCTGCGTCTAGCTGATATAGGATGTAATCAATAGTCCAAAAGTTGCAAACAAGAGTTTCTCTTGGACAAATTCAGGTATGTTTATCCCCATTTCATTCTGTTTGCTTTCGTTTTTCAACAGAATTGGTGGAATGAATACACCTCTGATCACAGTCAAACACAGTTCACTTTCAAAGCAGACACATACAAACAGCATGATCACGTTGCCGATTGTAGAGTTCCTTCTCGCATCTCTGAATTATACTCCTCTCTCCTTTTCCATTCACTTGTGGACTTCAGTGCACAAGACATCAGCTGTCTGTGAGCAGGAGAAAAAACCTTTCCAAGACAAACCTTCATATCATGACTGCTAACGCTACACACAGCCTACATCATTGTTACCATATTAGCTAACGTATTGTCAACATAGCTACTAGAACTAATGCGTTAGTAAACACGCTACACTCATGCAGTATAGTGTATAGTCAGCAAGCAGTTTAGCAGTTACATTGGTGGGCCCACGTGGCAATAAATTAATAAAACCAAAAGCTTACCTTGACTTGGAAGAGTTCCAGTGTTGGATAGCCGTAGCCAACTAGCGAACATACCATCCCTCTCTGTTTGAGACGGTTGTTTGAGTAACTAAACTAGCTAGCTGCATTAGATTCTGGCTAAGTAAGTGAAAGTGAAAAAAATACAACTACATAGTTTGCTAGCTCTCTCCCACTCTCTCTTGTTTCTCCTTCATTTTTAAAGAAATTAATTTGTTCAAAACTGTTCAACTATTGTCTCTCTCTCTGAGTCAACTATTCACCACATGTTATGCACTGCAGTGCTAGCTGGCTGTAGCTTATGCTTTCAGAACTAGATTAAATATCTGATACTTTGATTGGTCGGACAACATGTCAATTCAGGCTGCAAGAGCTCTGATAGGTTGGAGGACGTCCTCCGGAAGTTGTCATAATTACTGTGTAAGTCTATGGAAGGGGTTGAGAACCATGAGCTTCCGAGGTTTTGTATTGAAGTCATTGTACCCAGAGGAGGACGAAAACTAGCTGTCCACCGGCTACACCATGGTGCTACCCTACAGAGTGCTGTTGAGGCTACTGTAGACCTTCATTGCAAAACAGCTGTTTAAGTGAAAAGAAATACTGGCTGTGCTTCTACAGCTGAATACCCTTCTCTGGAGGAGACAACAAAGGGTTAAACTAGGGTCATTTCAGTGAAATAATAATTCTGAGGTTAATAAGACAACTAAGTAACACTGCCTCTGTGTTTGAGTAATCAACTCGACAGTAAGATTTGATTATTTGAATCAGCTGTGTATTGCTTGGGCAAAAACCAAAACATTCACCCCTTGGGGTACCCAGGACTGAGTTGAGGAAACGCTGGCCTCGCCACTCATGGTTCAATGATTCAATGGCACCATCATGTGTCCAATAGGCAGAAATACAAGAAACAAGAGCTGAGTGGAAATAGTTATGAATCAATGTATTATTAGTTGAACAAATAATCTATGTATTTGTCTTAAATGTTGATCTTATTTACAACATGATGCTTATACTGTATTGACACTAAAACACACTGTAAAAACTGCAAAGGTAAACATGTATTTAACGTATATAAAATAAGTAATAATGAAAAATGTGATGACAAAATAAGTGATATCATGACACTGAAGAATATAGCATTACGTAAAATACAATTATAATTAATATAAAATGTAAAAAACTGCAAATGTTTAAATGTATGTAATGTACTGATTCCATTTTTTTAAATAAAAAAAACTATATTGTATTATAAAATATAAAACATAAATTGGAGAATAATGTCTGACAGCAATACAATGTAAATCATCATTAACCACATCAGGAGAAACTTTGCCCAAGAGCTAAAAAAATATTAAAAAGCTGTTATCAAAATGATCTATATTAGTTGCTAAGGAAAGTAGGACTGTTGATGTTATAAATCCCTAAATTGCAAAATCCCATAGAAAAATATCAGAAATATAATCTTAAACAGATTAGTACACAAGAAAAAATATGGAAATGGAAAAATCCTGTTGAAAAAAATGCAGAAGCATAACCCATCCCATTTATCATCAATATACACAATTATCATAATAAGATAATAAAAAATATATTCCAGCATTTACTAAGTTAAAGTTCTTGGTCTGGAAAACCATCTTGATATGATAGCAAGAGAATAGAGGTGTGAGGCCTGGCTTTAGATTGGAACCGTAGCTCTTCAGTCCAGGTTCTGTGGTGGTTCTCTTCAGTCCAGGTTCTGTGGTGGTTCTCTTCAGTGCAGGTTCTGTGGTGGTTCTCTTCAGTCCAGGTTCTGTAGTGGTTCTCTCAGTGGGAGGGTCCCCTCACATTCTGAAAGAATATACTGAATTAGTAATTTACACTCCCACTAAAATGTTTATGGACACACGCACACAAACACACTTACTGCCAGGGTGTCATACTCTGGTGACCTGGTCTTCATGTTCAGAGGTGTGTACATGTCACTGTTGGGGTCACTGGTAGGGTCAGGATGGACACTCTGTGGACAGAAAGAGAGAGAGTGAGAAACAGAGAGGGAAAGATATAGAGCGAGTGGGAGAGAGGGAGAGAGAGGAAATGCATGTGTTCTTGGAAACACCAGTCTTTCCATCATCTTCTCTAAGCACATTCAAGTACTGTATAAAACACAAACACACTCACAAACAAACAAAATAAATTTTAAGAGACATACTGCCAGAGTGTCGTAATCAGGGGACATGGTCCTCATGTTCAGAGCTGTGTACGTGTCACTGTTACAGTCAGGACGGACATTCTGTGGAGAGAGAGAGAGAGAGAGAGAGAGGCGCAACAGTGAAAATAGTATGAAAGAGAGTAAATTAATGAAAATGGAGCTGTAACTCAGAGCTGGGGTTTGGAAAACCCTGGTGTAACTGATAGAATCACCTGTGTGTCTGTTGTAGCATCACTTCCTCCTGTGAATCTCCTGTAAAGATGGAAAGAGTGATTTCTGCTCTCTACTGACCTCTAGTCGGAAGTTGACATGTTACTAATACAATTTAACAGTTAAGGGCGTTGGGCAAATAAATACATTTATGAATGAATTAAGTCAATAACAAATCAGAGTGAAAAGGTGAAAGAATAATACAAACATCAATGTTCCCTTCTTCACTCACCTGAACCACATGAGTCCAGAGAGACAGAGGATGAGAACCAGAACAACCACTATGATTCCTACAGCTGCAGTCAGAACTGAGGTCTGTTTCCCTATAATAAAATATGGATGACATGAGTACATGTTATTATGAAGTGAAAATGAATATACAGCAATACAGGACATTACTGCAATACTTGTATATATATAGAAGCCTATGTATAGTTATAAACCAAAGTACAATAAAGCAAACTATAAGTATGTAACTTTACCTGCTATAATGATCTTCAGAGTAGTAGAGTTCATAGATGCTATTGTATTCTGGGCCTCACAGTAATATTCTCCTCTGTCCTCAGAGATGATGTTAGTGATGTTGTAACTCTGTCCTGATGCTTTTGGTGAGGTTACATTTTTCTTGTACCAGGTGTATTTCTCCACAGGTGGGTTGGCATCACTGCTGCAGGTCAGAGTCACAGAACTGCCCTCCACTATTTCACCAGAGGGACTGACTGACACTGAGGTGTTCCTTGGACCATCTGGTGTTGAAGATGACAGAAAAAATAACAACTCATATAACATGTAAGACACCAAGAGATGATGTATATTAGTATAGATTAGTATATTACACTGACATGTAGAACCATTTATTACAGGGATGATGTAAATTAGTATAGATTATTATATTACACTGACATGTAGAACCATGTATTACAGAGATGATGTAAATTAGTATAGATTAGTATATTACACTGACATGTAGAACCATGTATTACAGAGATGATGTAAATTAGTATAGATTAATATGTTACACTGACATGTAGAACCATTTATTACAGGGATGATGTAAATTAGTATAGATTAGTATATTACACTGAGATGTAGAACCATGTATTACAGAGATGATGTAAATTAGAATAGATTAGTATATTACACTGACATGTAGAACCATGTATTAGAGAGGTGATGTAAATTAGTATAGATTAGTATATTACACTGACATGTAGAACCATGTATTACAGAGATGATGTAAATTAGAATAGATTAGTATATTACACTGACATGTAGAACCATGTATTAGAGAGGTGATGTAAATTAGTATAGATTAGTATATTACACTGACATGTAGAACCATGTATTACAGAGATGATGTAAATTAGTATAGATTAGTATATTACACTGACATGTAGAACCATGTATTACAGAGATGATGTAAATTAGTATAGATTAGTATGTTACACTGACATGTAGAACCATGTATTACAGAGATGATGTAAATTAGTATAGATTAGTATATTACACTGACATGTAGAACCATGTATTACAGAGATGATGTAAATTAGTATAGATTAGTATATTACACTGACATGTAGAACCATGTTTTACAGAGATGATGTAAATTAGTATAGATTAGTATATTACACTGACATGTAGAACCATGTATTACAGAGATGATGTAAATTAGTATAGATTAGTGTATTACACTGACATGTAGAACCATGTATTACAGAGATTATGTAAATTCGTATAGATTAGTATATTACACTGACATGTAGAACCATGTATTACAGAGATGATGTAAATTAGTATAGATTAGTATGTTACACTGACATGTAGAACCATGTATTACAGAGATGATGTAAATTAGTATAGATTAGTATGTTACACTGACATGTAGAACCATGTATTACAGAGATGATGTAAATTAGTATAGATTAGTATGTTACACTGACATGTAGAACCATGTATTACAGAGATGATGTAAATTAGTATAGATTAGTATGTTACACTGACATGTAGAACCATGTATTACAGAGATGATGTAAATTAGTATAGATTAGTATGTTACACTGACATGTAGAACCATGTATTAGAGAGATGATATCAATGACTTTCACTATAGATATATCAACACCTCATGTACTCACATCTGACAGTGAGAGTCTCTTCTGGAGAGAGGATTCTCTCTAAGCCTTTTACAGCACAGGAGTAGTTCCCTGCATCCTCACTGCTGACTGGGTTTAGGATCAGACTGTTATAACTGGTGACTGGGTCTAGGATCAGACTGTTATAACTGGTGACTGGGTCTAGGATCAGGCTGTTATAACTGGTGACTGGGTTTAGGATCAGACTGTTATAACTGCTGACTGGATTGGTTAGACGTTGTCTGTTCTTGTACCAGATGTAGGTGGGGTTGAGACCGACTGTACATTGGGTTCTACATCTCAGTGTGACTCTCTCCCCCTCTGACACAGACGTAGGATCCATCTCCAACAGGATATCTAAGAGGAAACATCAGTCATATGTGACTGCAGACAGACTTGTCATGTGATTAGACTTGTCCTATTACAGTACTAACTGTAGGTGGACTATTACCTGTGACAGTCAACATCACACCAGGAAGGCCAGAAAATCTCCCCTCATCTGTTGTTAGTAATCTGAATTTGTACTCAGCCGAGTCCTTCTCTGTCAGGTTTGTTATTGTCATGATGTGATGGTTCTCTGTGTTTCTATTGTACTCCACACGACCTACATACTCTGGATATGAACTGAGATCTACAGGGTCTTTCTGTGTAAACCAGAATGAACCCTGTTCTATATAACTAGTGGAATAAGTGTAAGAGCAGGATATGTCCACTGTGGAGCCCTTCAAGGCACAGATTCTGCTCTTGGTGTAAGTCACTCTCCAGCAGTTGTGACCCTGAGCACCTGAAACATGAAGAGGCTCTCTGTTAATAGTTTTAACTTTTCATGTCTTGTTTCTTTAGGTGCAAAGTAAAGAAGTAAACTGTTAATTTCAAGTCGTTTCAGTATAAATCATAACCATTTGAGCTGTTGGTATTGCTAGAGTGAAACACTGTGTTTGAATCAACACTTTTTTTCCCACTCACACACTGCAGGAGAGCGGAGATCCTCATGGCCTTTTACAGCACAGGAGAAGCTGTCTTCATAGTTACTGGAGACTGGGTCTTTGTACTGAGGGGAGGTGCTCTCATCTAGATGTCGTCCGTTCTTGTACCAGATGTATGTGGGGTTACCAGTCAGAGTACAGGTGGTTTTACAGGTCAGTTTGTAGTAATATATCCTCTCCACCTTTAGATCTGAAGGGAGAGGATATGAAACAATAATGGAGGAAGTCTGTCAGTCACCACCATTTCACTGTTCTCATAGAACATGTAATAAATAACTTGACTTGTACTATACTATTTATTCAGTACCTGTGAGACTGAGAGTGAATCCATATGAGCCATATTTCCATTCTGAATACTGGTTTGTTTTATATCTGAAGTAATATGTTGCTATGTCACTCTGTCTCAGGTCTGTGATTCTCAGGATGCAGTCCTTCTCTGTAGTTCCATGGTACTCCACACGACCTTCATAATTAGGGTCCCTTCTCAGATCATACTGCTTACCATTCAACCATGTCTTATACCAGACCATCTCTGTGACTTGGGTCACACTGGGAAATGGACAGCGCAGGTCCACTGATGACCCCTTTAAGGCACAGACACTCATCACAGTATATTGTCCCAGAACACCTGAAACACAGTGTCACAGGACTCAACCATGAGAGAACTTCATTTGTGACGTCAAGACTATAAAAAAACAGACAATACAATAATACATCCAAATGCATGTAAACATGTGTAGCATACTGTAGGACCCATCTACTCAAATGTACATTCCCTTATATCATTCTAGTATTCATTTCAATATACATCATGGAAGTTAAAAGCATTCCAGTCAATTCTGAAAGTAAACCAAATTCCAATTCCACATTTTCTAAATGTTCCTAATTGAAAAGCATTGAAAATAATTGGAACTGGAATTTCAGTCTACTTCCTGAATTGAGTGGAATTGAGATGGAATTGACCCCAACTCTGCTGGTGGTTGACAACATTCTTATTATGCTACTGCTGCTGATGTGCAGAAGTGTGAATGGAAACCAGAGATAAGCATCACTCAGTGAGGTGTGAAGTATGACTATTTAATGGTGGAGACACCTAACAGAAGACACCAGCATAACATTACTATAGTTATGCTTTTAGAAATGTATTTAGATTGATATACAGGGCAACTAAAACATTATGAATGAGACCATACCTGCCACAGACCAGAGAAAGACCACCAACACACTTCCTGCTGTTCTCAAGGCCATTGTTGCATCTCCCACCCTGCAGTCTTAGAAACATAAACAACAACTCACTCTATAGCTGGTGAATAACTACATACATCATCATCAACAACAATAACTTATTGAACAGATGTGTAGAACTGTAAACACATATTTCTACATTGATTGTTCTGAAGCTGTTTTATTCTCAGAACCCCAAATATAGGAGGAGAAATGTTCAATCCTCTACGGTCCGTCAAGCTGTACAGCAGCCTAAAGACTGACCACCAGGTTCAATGATAGCTCCTATCCTCAAGCTGTGAGGATAAACAGCAAGTGACTCTCTCACACACACACGCACACGCACACGCACACGCACACACACACGCACACACACACACACACACACACACGCACGCACGCACACACACACACACACACACACACACACGGACACCATCTGTATTGAAGGCCCATAAGTCCCATGGAGTCTGTATCAAAATCTAGAGAGCTGGTTGTTATGGATGTAAAACACACATCCTGTATAGATGTCAACCCTTTTTTATTTTATTTTATTTCACCTTTATTTAACCAGGTAGGCTAGTTGAGAACAAGTTCTCATTTACAACTGTAACCTGGCCAAGATAAAGCATAGCAGTGTGAACAGACAACAACACAGATTTACACATGGAGTAAACAATAAACAAGTCAATAACACAGTAGTAAAAAGAAATGAGTCTATATACATTGTGTACAAAAGGCATGAGGAGGTAGGCAATAAATAGGCCATAGGAGCGAATAATTACAATTTAGCAGATTAACACTGGAGTGATAAATCATCAGATGATCATGTGCAAGTAGAGATACTGGTGTGTAAAAGAGCAGAAAAGTAAATAAATAAAAACAGTAAGGGGATTAGGTAGGTAAATTGGGTGGGCTGTTTACAGATGGACTATGTACAGCTGCAGCGATCGGTTAGCTGCTCAGATAGCAGATGTTTAAAGTTGGTGAGGGAAATAAAAGTCTCCAACTTCAGCGATTTTTGCAATTCGTTCCAGTCACAGGCAGCAGAGAACTGGAAGGAAAGGCGGCCAAATGAGGTGTTGGCTTTTGGGATGATCAGTGAGATATACCTGCTGGAGCGCGTGCTACAGGTGGGTGTTGTTATCGTGACCAGTGAACTGAGATAAGGCGGAGCTTTACCTAGCATGGACTTATAGATGACCTGGAGCCAGTGGGTCTGGCGACGAATATGTAGCGAGGGCCAGCCGACTAGAGCATACAGGTCGCAGTGGTGGGTGGTATAAGGTGTTTTAGTAACAAAACGGATGGCACTGTGATAAACTGCATCTAGTTTGCTGAGTAGAGTATTGGAAGCTGTTTTGTAGATGACATCGCCGAAGTCGAGGATCGGTAGGATAGTCAGTTTTACTAGGTAAGTTTGGCGGCGTGAGTGAAGGAGGCTTTGTTGCGAAATAGAAAGCCGATTCTTGATTTGATTTTTGATTGGAGATGTTTAATATGAGTCTGGAAGGAGAGTTTACAGTCTAGCCAGACACCTAGGTATTTATAGATGTCCACATATTCTAGGTCGGAACCGTCCAGGGTGGTGATGCTAGTCAGGCGGGCGGGTGCAGGCAGCGAACGGTTGAAAAGCATGCATTTGGTTTTACTAGCGTTCATGAGCAGTTGGAGGCCACAGAAGGAGTGTTGTATGGCATTGAAGCTCATTTGGAGGTTAGATAGCACAGTGTCCAAGGAAGGGCCAGAAGTATACAGAATGGTGTCGTCTGCATAGAGGTGGATCAGGGAATCGCCCGCAGCAAGAGCAACATCATTGATATATACAGAGAAAAGAGTCGGCCCGAGAATTGAACCCTGTGGTACCCCCATAGTGACTGCCAGAGGACCGGACAACATGCCCTCCAATTTGACACACTGAACTCTGTCTGCAAAGTAGTTGGTGAACCAGGCAAGGCAGTCATCAGAAAAACCGAGGCTACTGAGTCTGCCGATAAGAATATGGTGATTGACAGAGTGGAAAGCCTTGGCCAGGTCGATGAAGACGGCTGCACAGTACTGTCTTTTATTGATGGCGGTTATGATATCATTTAGTACCTTGAGCGTGGCTGAGGTGCACCCGTGACCGGCTCGGAAACCGGATTGCACAGCGGAGAAGGTACGGTGGGATTCGAGATGGTCAGTGATCTGTTTATTAACTTGGCTTTCGAAGACCTTAGATAGGCAGGGCAGGATGGATATAGGTCTGTAACAGTTTGGGTCCAGGGTGTCTCCCCCTTTGAAGAGGGGGATGACTGCGGCAGCTTTCCAATCCTTGGGGATCTCAGACGATATGAAAGAGAGGTTGAACAGGCTGGTAATAGGGGTTGCGACAATGGCGGCGGATAGTTTCAGAAATAGAGGGTCTAGATTGTCAAGCCCAGCTGATTTGTATGGGTCCAGGTTTTGCAGCTCTTTCAGAACATCTGCTATCTGGATTTGGGTAAAGGAGAAGCTGGGGACGCTTGGGCGAGTAGCTGCGGGGGGGGCGGAGCTGTTGGCCGAGATTGGAGTAGCCAGGTGGAAGGCATGGCCAGCCGTTGAGAAATGCTTGTTGAAGTTTTCGATTATCATGGATTTATCGGTGGTGACCGTGTTACCTAGCCTCAGTGCATTGCAACCCTACTACCTATCAGTCTGGTCCTGAAGGGCCCTCAGATAATTCTGCTGTGTCACACACACACATTTTAAATACTTTATTTGAAGCAATAATAGCAAATTAAAATAAGGATTTAAACATTTTAAAGTCCCTGTGTGTATGGCACTCAAGGGTCCAGAAATGACCTCCTTCTTGAAACAGCACGACAGCTGAAACAGAGCAGTACCTAATTAATTGTTTTGTCCTAGTTTTTCTCAGGCCCTCAATCTGGAGGCCACACACTGCAAGCCTGTGTCAGCAAAATATCAGCTCCATCAGCTAGCACCTCCACCCAGGCTGTCCAAGCACCACGAGGGGCTGGTATTTAAGCAGATTCTCTGTAAAGACCTGCTCTATGTAGCCGATAAATGAGCAGCCCACTTCCACAATGAGCCCCTCCCCCTGCAACCCCCCAACAACAACAATATCTGGTGTATTTGGCACACAGGAAAACACATCATTATCAACATAAACCAGTTTCCCCTTACACAAGAATGTTTATGCATGTGTGCTGTTGGTGAGACTACTTGTCTCACCTCGCTGGCTATCAGGTCAACAAGGTGGTCATGTCTAGCAATGTACAAATCCCCCACACACACACACACACACACACACACACACACAGCAGTGTTACAATGTTTGTCTGCATGTCTTTTTTACCCTGGTTAATCATCTCATCACTATGTAGATCAACACTCCTACACTGAGACACTTTATGAATACTGGCCCTGATGTAACAACCAAAACACAGATCAAAACATAACAAGAAGTAAAATGATACATTACCCTCAAGTATATGACTTATTACTAAAAACAAATAACCAAAAATATATTTCAAGATATTGTCAAGAGTACTTACAGAGTGATGTGAAGGGGAGAGGTCTTGTACAGTAAGTCAACTTACTGGTAGTGAGTGAGAACTGACATTAAGTGTGTGTTCTGTGGTTGATACATATTTGAAGTACTCAGGACACGAGCAGATGATGCAGAACTGTCCTTTCCTTCATCTTTAAGTCATTAACATGCATGACGACCAGAACAACATGTCAGAGAAGGGAGGTTACTGTATTAAAATGGGTCCTACATTTCTATAATGGACACAATATCCCCCATTTCCACCTTAATTTAAATACAGAACCATGTTAACAATATCTTGACTATTCTATATGGAATGTTTATAATATAATATTAGAATGTGTTGCCTTGTCATTCTGAGTTCTACATGGAACAGGTCAAAGTTCCATTTACATTTGGTCAGTTCCATGATGTCATTCATTCTATTCTACAAACACATTCAATTTACACTCCTCATCAGCTGCATCAAAGTGGTACTGAAGGTTCCAGTGTTCTAGACTAGCGTTCTCCCTACTGGCATCTCAACATTACTGCACCATCCTAAAATTAATGTCCTCAATAATGTTGGGCTAATAACAACATAACAAACTGACAATACATCAGATAGAATGGTGAAACACAACACTGTCGACTTGACAAAGTCAAATTTAATCGCACAAACACTGATGTCTGTAGTAGTACAACATGCCACTATCATATTATGTTACACTGTTGACCCTTGTGTACAGTACTGGTAGTAGCATTAGTTAGCAGAGACATCAGTATCATCATCATCATAGCCTTCTGTATTGACTGCTGCTGTCCATATACTGTATAGTATAATGTAACCTGTTATCCATATATAGTCTAATGTAGCCTGTTATCTATACATAATCTAATGTAGCCTGTTATCCATATAGAGTCTAATATAGCCTGTTATCCATATATAGTCTAATGTAGCTGTTGTCCATATATAGTCTAATGTAGCCTGTTATCCATATATAGTCTAATGTAGCCTGTTATCCATATATAGTCTAATGTAGCCTGTTATCCATATATAGTCTAATGTAGCCTGTTATCCATATATAGTCTAATGTAGCCTGTTATCCATATATAGTCTAATGTAGCCTGTTATCCATATATAGTCTAATGTAGCCTGTTATCCATATACAGTCTAATGTAGCCTGTTATCCATATATAGTCTAATGTAGCCTGTTATCCATATATATTCTAATCTACCAAAACAACACTGTGTCTCATGTTAACACTACTCCTAAACACAACCCACCATCACTGTGTCTCATGTTAATACTACTCCTAAACACAACCCACCATCACTGTGTCTCATGTTAATACTACTCCTAAACACAACCCAAAGTCACTGTGTCTCATGTCAATACCACTCCTAAACATAACCCACCATCACTGTGTCTCATGTTAATACTACTCCTAAACACAACCCACCATCACTGTGTCTCATGTTAATACTACTCCTAAACACAACCCACCATCACTGTGTCTCATGTTAATACTACTCCTAAACACAACCCACCATCACTGTGTCTCATGTTAATACTACTCCTAAACACAACCCACCATCACTGTGTCTCATGTTAATACTACTCCTAAACACAACCCACCATCACTGTGTCTCATGTTAATACTACTCCTAAATACAACCCACCATCACTGTGTCTCATGTTAATACTACTCCTAAATACAACCCACCATCACTGTGTCTCATGTTAATACTACTCCTAAACACAACCCACCATCACTGTGTCTCATGTTAATACTACTCCTAAACACAACCCTCCATCACTGTCTCATGTTAATACTACTCCTAAACACAACCCACCTTCACTGTGTCTCATGTTAACACTACTCCTAAACACAACCCACCATCACTGTGTCTCATGTTAATACTACTCCTAAATACAACCCACCATCACTGTGTCTCATGTTAATACTACTCCTAAACACAACCCACCGTCACTGTCTCATGTTAATTCTACTCCTAAACACAACCCACCATCACTGTGTCTCATGTTAATACTACTCCTAAACACAACCCAACCTTCACTGTGTCTCATGTTAACACTACTCCTAAACACAACCCACCATCACTGTGTCTCATGTTAATACTACTCCTAAACACAACCCACCATCACTGTGTCTCATGTTAATACTACTCCTAAACACAACCTACCATCACTGTCTCATGTTAATACTACTCCTAAACACAACCCACCATCACTGTGTCTCATGTTAACCTCTCTAGGATGAGAGTGGCGCTAGCGGCACTCCCCCCCCACCCCCACTGAAAAACCAGTGCCGCGAAATTCAAAAACAATATTTTTTTTAAATATTTAACTTTCACACATTAAAGTCCAATACAGCTAATGAAAGACACAGATCTTGTGAATCCAGTCAACATGTCCGATTTTTAAAATGTTTTACAGGGAAGACACAATATGTAAAGATGTACATCTATTACCTAAAAACACATTAGCATAATCCACCATCTTTTATTTGTCCACCAACACCAGTAGCTATCACCAATTCGGCTAAACTAAGATATTTATAGCCCCTAACCAAGAAAAAAACTAATCAGATGACAGTCTGATAACATATTTATGGTATGGGATAGGTTTTGTTAGAAAAAAGTGCATATTTCAGGTAGATGGCATAGGTTACAATTGCACCCACCGTCACAAATGGAATAGAAAAACTAATTAGAGCAACGTGTTTACCTACTTACTAATCATCAAACATTTCGTAAAAATACACAGCATACACGAATCGAAAGACACAGATCCTGTGAATACAGACAATATTTCAGATTTTCTAAGTGTCTTACAGCGAAAACACAATAAATCGTTATATTAGCATAGCACATAGCACATAGCAGCCCAGCATTGATTCTAGCCAAAGTGAGCGATAAAAGTAAACATCGCCAAAATATATTAATTTTTTCACTAACCTTCTCAGAATTCTTCAGATGACACTCCTGTAACATCATATTACACAATCCATATAGAGTTTGATCGAAAATGTTTATATTTAGCCACCAAAATCATGGTTAGACAATGTGAAATGTAGCTCAGCTGGTCAGAAAAAGTCTGTGCGCCACTTAGACAGTGATCTACTCTTATACATAAATACTCATAAACGTGACTAAAAAATATAGGGTGGACAGGGATTGATAGACAATTTAATTCTTAATACAATCGCGGAATTACATTTTTTAAATTATCCTTACTTTTCAATACAGCTTGCGCCAAGCGAAGCTACGTCAAAAAACATGGCGTCCGAAGGCACTAACACTTTTCGACAGAAACACGATTTATCATAATAAAAATGTCCTACTTTGAGCTGTTCTTCCATCGGTATCTTGGGCAAAGGATCCTTTCTTGGGTCCAATCGTCTTTTGGTGGAAAGCTGTCCTCTTGCCATGTGGAAATGCCAACTGCGTTCGGGATGAACTGGAAGCGTGCCCAGCAATTCACAGCCTTTCAGAAATAAATGTCCCAAAATCGCACTAAACGGATATAAATTGCTATAAAACGCTTTAATACTACTCCTAAAGCTCTTTTGAAACATCAACTCAATCACTCTTACTGTCACTCTTACTTTCGGCCATTTTCAAAATATCTCCACAACAATCTATTGCACTCAGAGCTCTTAAAATAGCATGTACAAGTCTTACATGTGAAACCACATGTACAACGTACATCCCGTCTTTTGTAGCACACAATATAGCTCCGTATTTGTCAAGGGTGCCAATGATTTTGGTCGTGACTGTATATCCCACAATCAGATGAATATGTCAAAATACATTTATACTCACACACACACACACACACACACACACACACACACACACACACACACACACACACACACACACACACACACACAGACACACACAGTTATACTTGACCCTGTTATACTTTGACAGTGAACATGACCCTATTGAATGGAGATCTGGGTATTCCTGGCAAACTCTACTGATCATGTTTTAAACATGTAAATGAATAAACTGAACTAAACTAAACACATGAAACCACAGTCCAGGGTCAGTATTCACAAAGTGTATCAGAGTAAGAGAGCTGATCTGGGTTCAGTTTAGCCTTTTAGATCATAATTATACGGACCGTCTGAGACAATTTATGAACACAGGCCCTGATGTAACAACCAAAACACAGTTCAAAATTAACCAACAAGTAAAAAGATACAGGAAGTCATGTGATGTTTGGCTAAAAACATCAAAACTAAAACTATATTTCAAGATATCGTCAAATGTACTTACAGAGTGAAGTGAAGGGGAGAGGTCTTGAACAGTTAGTTAACGTACTGTCACTGTGTGGAAACAAGAAGTAGTCTACTGTAAGTATTAGTAGAAGCAGGCATAGCCTAAGTGTGAGTTCTGTGGTTGATACATTTTAAAAGTAGTCTAGTCAATGCATTAACATGCAGGAACAGCATGTCACATAAGGGATGTTACTGTATCTAAATAGAAAATGGTCTAAAGTCAGAATACTGTAGTTCCATTTCTTTATTTGAGGAGTGGACCTTCATGTTTTACAAGAGGCAAAATGTGACACATTCCCATCACTCCACATCAGCTGGTACTGAAGGTTCCAGAACAGATGAAAGGGGAGTATCTTTGGTACCAGTGTTCTAGACTAGAGCTCTCCCTACTGACATCTCAACATTACTGCAGCTTCCAGGCTTCATATGTCCCTACTAGTCCGATGAAAATATACAACATTTAAGGAAGAAAATGTAAAAAATACATATAGAATAAACCAGGCACAGCCATAAAAATGTTGTTTCATTTGGACATATGTTGAACTGGCGTTTGAATTGAGTGAACTAGTGATCTCAGCTAGCTTGTTAGCTACATGAAGCTGCTGTTATTCGGCGATAAAACAAGTATTTTTGTGCATCACACAGCTACTCTGAATGGACTGGATTGTGAACAATATGATGTGCTGCAGCTGAATTACAGCAAGACCCCATCGTTAGCTAGTGAGCTAGCTAGTTAGCTTACTTTTAGCTATCAACGTTAGCTAGCTAGAAACAACAGACAACAGTGAGCTGTCATTATGCCAAGGCCAAGGCAAGCTGCTCTGAGTTTCCAGTGTGTTCTTGTGTGAAAGAGATGTGTTCAGCTCACTGATCTTCAGAACAATGGACCCAAAGTGAACCCTGACATGCATATAACTAAGTCTGTCTGTCTGTCTGGGATTATTGTGCCCTACTGTATCTGCATGATGCATGTTTTTGAAAATAACATTGAATAATCTTTCATGTAATTGTTTATTGCTACTTCGTTATTGTTATTTTATTGTGTGATTTATATATTTTTTTTTAGCATTTTCTTAATTGAAGAAATCTAATATTTTCTTACATATAAAAACTGCATTGTTGCTTAAGAGCGTGTCCTTAACCATTTCACACGTGACTAATACAATTTGATGTGATTTGTGTGTCTAGGTGCTGGACATTGCTCCCTCTGACACTGGGTTTCTGAACATCTAAAAGTCTGAGCCGTTTGGGGGTTTCTACTAGCTGACATATGGAATTGTTTTAAGGTGGTCATACCATGGATCATTTAGATATTTGATTTTGAATTTTTGTTCCCATTTAGGAAAAAGAATATCCATAAAAAATTGAAAAAATACTGCTATAGCAATTAACACTCCTTTACTGCTATAGCCCATATAAACACATTGAATAACACATTAATAAATGGAAAAAACAAAGACAGTGGAGAAATGTATCATAAGAACTAAGGTTTTGAAGTGACAGTCCTATATCTACCCCTACCCCTACCCCGGTCAACAGCACTGCACCCCCCACAGCAACTCGCCCAAGCCTTCCCCATTTCTCTTTCTCCCAAATACAGTCAGCTGATGTTCTGAAAGAGCTGCAAAATCTGGACCCCTACAAATCAGCCGGGCTAGATAATCTGGACCCTTTCTTTCTAAAACTATCTGCTGAAATTGTTGCCACCCCTATTACTAGCCTTTTCAACCTCTCTTTCGTGTCGTCTGAGATTCCCAAAGATTGGAAAGCAGCTGCGGTTATCCCCCTCTTCAAAGGGGGGGACACTCTTAACCCAAACAGCTACAGACCCATATCTATCCTACCCTGCCTTTCTAAGGTCTTCGAAAGCCAAGTTAACAAACAGATTACCGACCATTTCGAATCCCACCATACCTTCTCCGCTATGCAATCTGGTTTCAGAGCTGGTCATGGGTGCACCTCAGCCACGCTCAAGGTCATAAACGATATCTTAACCGCCATCGATAGGAAACAATACTGTGCAGCCGTATTCATTGACCTGGCCAAGGCTTTTGACTCTGTCAATCACCACATCCTCATCGGCAGACTCGACAGCCTTGGTTTCTCTAATGATTGCCTCGCCTGGTTCACCAACTACTTCTCTGATCGAGTTCAGTGTGTCAAATCGGAGGGTCTGTTGTCCGGGCCTCTGGCAGTCTCTATGGGGGTGCCACAGGGTTCAATTCTTGGACCGACTCTCTTCTCTGTATACATCAATGATGTCGCTCTTGCTGCTGGTGAGTCTCTGATCCACCTCTACGCAGACGACACTATTCTGTATACTTCTGGCCCTTCTTTTGACACTGTGTTAACAACCCTCCAGGCGAGCTTCAATGCCATACAACTCTCCTTCCGTGGCATCCAATTGCTCTTAAATACAAGTAAAACTAAATGCATGCTCTTCAACCGATCGCTGCCTGCACCTGCCCGCCTGTCCAACATCACTACTCTAGACGGCTTTGACTTAGAATATGTGGACAACTACAAATACCTAGGTGTCTGGTTAGACTGTAAACTCTCCTTCCAGACTCACATCAAACATCTCCAATCCAAAGTTAAATCTAGAATTGGCTTCCTATTCCGCAACAAAGCATCCTTCACTCATGCTGCCAAACATACCCTTGTAAAACTGACCATCCTACCAATCCTCGACTTCGGTGATGTCATTTACAAAATAGCCTCCAATACCCTACTCAATAAATTGGATGCAGTCTATCACAGTGCCATCCGTTTTGTCACCAAAGCCCCTTACACTACCCACCACTGCGACCTGTACACTCTCGTTGGCTGGTGTCACGTTCCTGACCTGTTTTCTGTTGTTTTGTATGTGTTTAGTTGGTCAGGACGTGAGCTGGGTGGGAATTCTATGTTGTGTGTCTAGTTTGTCTGTTTTTATGTCAGCCTAGTGTGGGTTCTCAATCAGAGACAGATGGTAGTCGTTGTCTCTGATTGAGACTCATATATAGGAGGCTTGTTTTGTGTTGGGATTTTGTGGGTGTTTGTTACCTGTCTCTGTGATTGTCTGCACCAGATAGGTCTGTCTCGGTTTCTGCACATTTTGTTATTTTGTATGTTGTTTGTAGTGTTTCACTTGTTATTTTATTAAACATGTTGAACACTAGCCGCGCTGCACTTTGGTCCTCTCCTTCACCCCTGGAAGAAAACCTTTACAGCTGGCCCTCGCTTCATACTCGTCGCCAAACCCACTGGCTCCAGGTCATCTACAAGACCCTGCTAGGTAAAGTCCCCCCTTATCTCAGCTCGCTGGTCACCATAGCAGCACCTACCTGTAGCACGCGCTCCAGCAGGTATATCTCTCTGGTCACCCCCAAAACCAATTCTTCCTTTGGCCGCCTCTCATTCCAGTTCTCTGCTGCCAATGACTGGAACGAACTACAAAAATCTCTGAAATTGGAAACACTTATCTCCCTCACTAGCTTTAAGCACCAGCTGTCAGAGCAGCTCATAGATTACTGCACCTGTACATAGCCTATCTATAATTTAGCCCAAACAACTACCTCTTTACCTACTGTATTCATTTATTTATTTTTGCTCCTTTGCACCCCATTATTTCTATCTCTACTTTGCACTTTCTTCCACTGCAAACCAACCATTCCAGTGTTTTTTTTTACTTGCTATATTGTATTTACTTCGCCACCATGGCCTTTTTATATTTTTATTTATTTTTATATATATTTTGTTTGCCTTCACCTCCCTTATCTCACCTCACTTGCTCACATTGTATATAGACTTATTTTTTCACTGTATTATTGACTGTATGTTTGTTCTACTCCATGTGTAACTATGTGTTGTTGTATGTATCGAACTGCTTTGCTTTATCTTGGCCAGGTCGCAATTGTAAATGAGAACGTGTTCTCAATTTGCCTACCTGGTTAAATAAAGGTTAAATAAATAAAATAAATAAAATATCTAGGATATATAACAAAGCTCAGGAAATATATATATTTTTTGGGGGACACAATATATACAAAAGGATGTGAACATCCCTTCGATTTAGTGGATTAGGCTATTTCTGTCACACCCGTTGCTGACAGATGTAAAAAAAAATCGAGCACACAGCCATGCAATCTCCATAAACAAACATTGTCAGTAGAATGGCCTTACTGAAGAGCTCAGTGACTTTCAACGTGGCACCGTTATAGGATGCCACCTTTACAACAAGTCAGTTAATCAAATTTCTGCCCTGGTCAACTGTAAGTGCTATTATTATGACGTGGTAACGTCTAAGAGCAACAACGGCTCAGCCGCGAAGTGGTAGGCCACACAAGACGGGACCGCCGAGTGCTGAAGTGCCTAGCGTGTAAAATAAATTGTGTGTCCTCGGCTGCAACACTCACTACCGAGTTACGAACTGCTGCTGGAAGCAATATCAGCACAAGATCAGTTTGTCGGGAGCTTCATGAAATGGGTTTCCATGGCCGAGAAGCCGCACACAAGCTTAAGATCACCATGTGCAATGCCAAGCGTTGGCTGTAGTAGCGTAAAGCTTGCCGCCATTGGACTCTGGAGCAGTGGAAACGCGTTCTCTGGAGTGATGAATCACGCTTCTCCATCTGGCAGTCAGAAGGATGAATCTGGGTTTGGTGGGGCTCTTTTTCATGGTTTGGGCTAAATCCCTTAGTTCCAGTGAAGAGAGATCTTAATGCTACAGGATACAATGACATTCTAGACGATTCTGTGCTTCCAACTTTGTGGCAAAAGTTTGGCGAAGACACTTTCCTGTTTCAGCATGACAATGCCCCCGTGTACAAAGCAAGGTCCATACAGAAATGGTTTGTCGAGATCAGTGTGGAAGATCTTGAATGGCCTGCACAGAGCACAGACCTCAACCCCATCAAAAACCTTTGGGATGAATTGGAACGCCGACTGCAAGTCAGGCCTAATCGCCCAACATCAGTGCCCAACCTCACTAATGCTCTTGTGGCTGAATGGAAACAAGTCCCCACAGCATTGTTCCAACATCTAGTGGAAAGCCTTCCCAGAAGAGTGGAGGTTGTTATAGTAGCAATGCTCAACACATCATCTGTACAGTGGGTAGAACAAGTATTTGATACACTGCCGATTTTGCAGGTTTTCCTACTTACCTACTTTCCTACTTTCCTACATGTAGAGGTCTGTAATTTTTATCATAGGTACACTTCAACTGTGAGAGACGGAATCTAAAACAAAAATCCAGAAAATCACATTGTATGATTTTTAAGTAATTCATTTGCATTTTATTGCATGACATAAGTATTTGATCACCCACCAACCAGTAAGAATTCCGGCTCTCACAGACCTGTTAGTTTTTCTTTAAGAAGCCCTCCTGTTCTCCACTAATTACCTGTATTAACTGCACCTGTTTGAACTCGTTACCTGTAAAAAAGACACCTGTCCGCACACTCAATCAAACAGACTCCAACCTCTCCACAATGGCCAAGACCAGAGAGCTGTGTAAGGACATCAGGGATACAATTGCAGACCTGCACAAGGCTGGGATGGGCTACAGGACAATAGGCAAGCAGCTTGGTGAGAAGGCAACAACTGTTGGCGCAATTATTAGAAAATGGAAGAAGTTCAAGATGACGGTCAATCACCCTCGGTCTGGGGCTCCATGCAGATCTCACCTCGTGGGGCATCAATGATCATGAGGAAGGTGAGGGATCAGCCCAGAACTACACGGCAGGACCTGGTCAATGACCTGAAGAGAGCTGGGACCACAGTCTCAAAGAAAACCATTAGTAACACACTACGCCGTCATGGATTAATCAAATCAAGTAATTATTTTTATATAGCCCTTCGTACATCAGCTAATATCTCGAAGTGCTGTACAGAAACCCAGCCTAAAACCCCAAACAGCAAGCAATGCAGGTGTAGAAGCACGGCGGCTAGGAAAAACTCCCTAGAAAGGCCAAAACCTAGGAAGGAACCTTGAGAGGAACCAGGCTATGAGGGGTGGCCGGTCCTCTTCTGGCTGTGCCGGGTGGAGATTATAACAGAACATGGCCAAGATGTTCAAATGTTCATAAATGACCAGCATGGTCAAATAATAATCAGGAGTAAATGTCAGTTGGCTTTTCATAGCCGATCATTAAGAGTATCTCTACCGCTCCTGCGGTCTCTAGAGAGTTGAAAACAGCAGGTCTGGGACAGGTAGCACGTCCGGTGGACAGGTTTAAAATCCTGCAGCGCACGCAAGGTCCCCCTGCTCAAGCCAGCGCATGTCCAGGCCCGTCTGAAGTTTGCCAATGACCATCTGGATGATCCAGAGGAGGAATGGGAGAAGGTCATGTGGTCTAATGAGACAAAAATAGAGCTTTTTGGTCTAAACTCCACTCGCCATGTGTTTGGAGGAAGAAGAAGGATGAGTACAACCCTAAGAACACCATCCCAACCGTGAAGCATGGAGGTGGAAACATCATTCTTTGGGTATGCTTTTCTGCAAAGGGGACAGGATGACTGCACCGTATTGAGGGGAGGATGGATGGGGCCATGTATTGCCAGATCTTGGCCAACAACCTCCTTCCCTCAGTAGATGGGAGATGGGTTGTGGCTGGGTCTTCCAGCATGACAACGACCCGAAACACACTGCCAGGGCAACTAAGGAGTGGCCCGGTAGAAGCATCTCAAGGTCCTGGGGTAGCCTAGCCAGTCTCCAGACCTCAACCCAATAGAAAATCGTTGGAGGGAGCTGAAAGTCCGTATTGCCCAGCGACAGCCCCGAAACCTGAAGGATCTGGAGAAGGTCTGTATAGAGGAGTGGGCCAAAATCACTGCTGCAGTGTGTGCAAACCTGGTCAAGAACTACAGGGAACGTATGATCTCTGTAATTGCAAACAAAGGTTTCTGTACCAAATATTAAGTTCTGATTTTCTGATGTATCAAATACTTATGTCATGCAATAAAATGCAAATGAATTACTTAAAAATCATACAATGTGATTTTCTGGATTTTTACAGACCTCTACATGCTTTGTAAGTAGGAAAACCTGCAAGATCGGCAGTGTATCAAATACTTGTTCTCCCCACTGTATGTGACAAGGCGAAAAAACCTTTCCAAACCAAACCACTACACACACCCTATATTGTTGTCACCATATTAGCTAAAGTAACGTCATAGTCAGAATAGCTAATAGAACTAAAGCGTTAGTAAACCCGCTAAAATCATGAGGTAAAGTTACTGTGAACAGTCAGTAAGCAGTTTAGCACTTACACAGGTGAGCCCCGGTGGCAATTAATTAGTAAAACCAAAAGCTTCCATTGACTTGGAAGAGTTCCAGTGTTGTGTTGGATAATCATAGCCAGCTAGCTAATATCGCATCCCTCTGTTTGAGCAGGGTGTTTGAGTAGGCTAAACTAGATAGCTGCATTTGCTAGCTAAGTAAGTGAAAGTGAAAAAAAATCTAAATATCTCTTTCTATCTCTTTCCTGCTTTTCCTTCATTTTGGAAGTACTGTGTTTGTTCAAAACTGTTCAACTATTGTCTTTCTCTCTCTTTGAGTCAACTACTCACCACATTGTATGCACTGCAGTGCTATCTACCTGTAGCTTGTTTATTTTTTTTTATTTGATGACAGTTTTTTCTTAAAAGGATAACTTTTTAAATGTTTAAAAAAAAATATTTTTATGAAAGTCACTAAGGAGGATGGTCCTCCCCTTCCTCCTCAGAGGAGCCTCCACTGTGTTACATGCCCCTGTCTGCCTCAACATACCGCTGGAGAGAAGAGGGGAGGAGGGAGGGAGGGGGGGGGGAGAGATCGAGAGAGAGTAAGGTTAGATTCTCACCTGTTAGTGAGACTCCTCTTCACAGGTTCTGAACTCTCCACCTGAAATGAGACATCTCAGTTAACACCGCCTCTGTGTGTGTGTGTGTGTGTGTGTGTGTGTGTGTGTGTGTGTGTGTGTGTGTGTGTGTGTGTGTGTGTGTGTGTGTGTGTGTGTGTGTGTGTGTGTGTGTGTGTGTGTGTGTGTGTGTGTGTGTGTGTGTGATTGGTGATTCATTGCTAGTGCACACTTTTAGAAGGGTGGAGAACAGTGACACAGACAGAAAGGGTAGAGGCCAGGGGCAGAGACGAACAGTCAAAGCCTAAATCGTTTTTCTAGATACGGTCTATGTCTTTGCCAGGGTAGAGGGATTCACATCTTTCATCAATGTCGCTTTTTTTCTTTAATTGTCACTCGAAGAGTGAATTCAGACAATCTAATTAGAGATGGAAACGTAAATATAAATATATACGCCACGTGGCAGCGGATAAAGATACAGAGAAAAATGACATTTAATAATGAAACTACATATGATTTAATTAAACTGTATTTTATTATGAATTAATACAACTGATTGACATAATTAAACAGTAAGTTTAATCATTTGTACACTCAGCTCCCCCACATGCTGAGAGGATACAGACAGATTATCATTTTACATTGATGCTCTCAATCAATCATTCTGTGCTACTCATATTATCACTTTAGTCAACTTCAATTGTATTAGTCCACTGAACATACATGTATTAGTCCACTGAACAGACATGTATTAGTCCACTGAACAGACATGTATTAGTCCACTGAACAGACATGTATTAGTCCACTGAACATACATGTATTAGTCCACTGAACATACATGTATTAGTCCACTGAACATACATGTATTAGTCCACTGAACAGACATGTATTAGTCCACTGAACATACATGTATTAGTCCACTGAACATACATGTATTAGTCCACTGAACATACATGTATTAGTCCACTGAACATACATGTATTAGTCCACTGAACATACATGTATTAGTCCACTGAACAGACAGGTATTAGTCCACTGAACAGACATGTATTAGTCCACTGAACAGACATGTATTAGTCCACTGAACAGACATGTATTAGTCCACTGAACATACATGTATTAGTCCACTGAACATACATGTATTAGTCCACTGAACAGACAGGTATTAGTCCACTGAACATACATGTATTAGTCCACTGAACAGACATGTATTAGTCCACTGAACATACATGTATTAGTCCACTGAACATACATGTATTAGTCCACTGAACATACATGTACTAGTCCACTGAACATACATGTATTAGTCCTCTGAACAGACATGTATTAGTCCACTGAACAGACATGTATTAGTCCACTGAACAGACATGTATTAGTCCTCTGAACAGACATGTATTAGTCCTCTGAACAGACATGTATTAGTCCACTGAACAGACATGTATTAGTCCTCTGAACAGACATGTATTAGTCCACTGAACAGACATGTATTAGTCCACTGAACAGACATGTACTAGTCCACTGAACATACATGTACTAGTCCACTGAACATACATGTATTAGTCCACTGAACATACATGTATTAGTCCACTGAACAGACATGTATTAGTCCTCTGAACAGACATGTATTAGTCCACTGAACAGACATGTATTAGTCCACTGAACAGACATGTATTAGTCCACTGAACAGACATGTATTAGTCCACTGAACAGACATGTGTTAGTCCACTGAACAGACACGTATTAGTCCACTGAACAGACATGTGTTAGTCCTCTGAACAGACATGTACTAGTCCACTGAACATACATGTACTAGTCCACTGAACATACATGTATTAGTCCACTGAACAGACATGTATTAGTCCACTGAACAGACATGTACTAGTCCACTGAACAGACATGTATTAGTCCACTGAACATACATGTATTAGTCCACTGAACAGACATGTACTAGTCCACTGAACAGACATGTATTAGTCCACTGAACATACATGTATTAGTCCACTGAACAGACATGTATTAGTCCACTGAACATACATGTATTAGTCCACTGAACATACATGTATTAGTCCACTGAACAGACATGTATTAGTCCACTGAACATACATGTATTAGTCCACTGAACATACATGTATTAGTCCACTGAACAGACATGTATTAGTCCACTGAACATACATGTATTAGTCCACTGAACATACATGTATTAGTCCACTGAACAGACATGTATTAGTCCACTGAACATACATGTGTTAGTCCACTGAACATACATGTATTAGTCCACTGAACAGACATGTATTAGTCCACTGAACATACATGTATTAGTCCACTGAACAGACATGTATTAGTCCTCTGAACAGACATGTATTAGTCCACTGAACATACAGGTATTAGTCCACTGAACAGACATGTGTTAGTCCACTGAACATACATGTATTAGTCCACTGAACAGACATGTATTAGTCCACTGAACAGACTTGTATTAGTCCACTGAACATACATGTATTAGTCCACTGAACAGACATGTATTAGTCCTCTGAACAGACATGTATTAGTCCACTGAACATACATGTATTAGTCCACTGAACAGACATGTATTAGTCCACTGAACATACAGGTATTAGTCCACTGAACATACATGTACTAGTCCACTGAACATACATGTACTAGTCCACTGAACATACATGTATTAGTCCACTGAACATACATGTACTAGTCCACTGAACAGACATGTACTAGTCCACTGAACAGACATGTATTAGTCCACTGAACAGACATGTATTAGTCCACTGAACAGACATGTATTAGTCCTCTGAACGACATGTATTAGTCCTCTGAACGACATGTATTAGTCCACTGAACAGACATGTATTAGTCCTCTGAACGACATGTATTAGTCCACTGAACATACATGTATTAGTCCACTGAACATACATGTACTAGTCCACTGAACATACATGTACTAGTCCACTGAACATACATGTACTGGTCCACTGAACAGACATGTATTAGTCCACTGAACATACATGTACTAGTCCACTGAACAGACATGTATTAGTCCACTGAACAGACATGTATTAGTCCACTGAACATACATGTATTAGTCCATGGAACAGACAGTGAATGTACAAAACATTAGGAACACCTTTCCATGGCAGACTGACCAGGTGAATCCAGGTGAAGGCTATGATCCCTTATTGATTGGAGACAGGTTAAAGAAGGATTTTTAAGCCTTGAGAAATGGATTGTGTATGTGTGTCATTCAGAGGGTGAATGAATGAGCCAAAAGATTTAAGTGCGTTTGAACGGGGTATGGTAGTTTGTGCCAGACGCACCGGTTTGTGTCAAGAACTTCAGCGCTGCTGGGTTTTTCTTGCTCAACAGTTTCCCTGGTGCATCAACAATGGTCAACCACCCAAAGGACATCCAGCCAACTTGACACAACTGTACGAAGCATTGGAGTCAACATGGGCAAGCCTTCCCCGTGGAACGCTTTTGACACCTTGTAGAGTCCATGCCCTGATGAATTTAGGCTGTTCTGAGGGCAAAAGTGGGGGGTGCAACTCAATATTAGGAATGTGTTCTTAATGATTGGTATACTCAGTGTATATGTATAAAATCACTGAACTGAAGATAAAGGCCTGGTTCCAATGTCCACAGTAGCACACTACTTGTTTCATTTAAGGTGGTCTAGTGTGGATGTTAGAACACCCCATGGACACTGGTGACGTTCCAGGCTGACTAATGGTTCATGATTGGGTTAGCGGATATCTTAAACAAACACCTATCCAGGTGTTGTGAAAGAAGGCCGGTGACTGCAATTTAGTCTGCCTGGAACACGCCCTATATTCAGTTAAAAAGTGTATTTTATTTATCCCCTGTGGGATAAATAAAATTAGGGGTTTTCCGTATAATTCTAGATACTATGCTGTAGGTGTGCCCCTGTGGTGGGGTCTGGTAGGGCAGCCTGTTTATACTATACCCCCTGTGGTGGGGTCTGGTAGGGCAGCCTGTTTATACTATACCCCCTGTGGTGGGGTCTGGCAGTGCAGCCTGTCTATACTATGTCCCCTGTGGTGGGGTCTGGTAGTGCATCCTGTCTAAACTATGCCCCCTGTGGTGGGGTCTGGTAGTGCATCATGTCTATATGTCTATACTATACCCCCTGTGGTGGGGCCTGGTAGTGCAGCCTGTCTGTACTATGCCCCCTGTGGTGGGGTCTGGTAGTACAGCCTGTCTATACTATGTCCTCTGTGGTATGGTCTGCTAATGCTAATACTATACATCTGGCAGCCCCAGGAGAGCCGAGAGCATCCGGCACCATTGTAAACTTCTAGCAGTAACATAATATGCATCTCCTCAAAACCCAGATCATACAGGGGGGAGAGAGAGAGAGAGAGACAGAGAGAGAGACAGAGAGAGAGAGAGAGAGAGAGAGAGAGAGAGAGAGAGAGAGAGAGAGAGAGAGAGAGAGAGAGAGAGAGAGAGAGAGAGAGAGAGAGAGAGAGAGAGAGAGAGAGAGAGAGAGAGAGAGACAGAGAGACAGAGAGACAGAGAGACAGAGAGAGAGAGGAGGGGTGAATTGATAAACTGATATCAGTTCAGATCTCAGAAAAAAATCTGAAAATGCAAAGAAGCAGACAAGTTCACCAATCAACAAAGTTTTCGACAATTTGAGAAATCCAGTAACACAAGACTAGAGCCTGACCCCTGACCCCTGTCTTCCCTCACCATGAGCTGCAGGACCTCGCAGTAGAAGAGCTCAGTGGAGGCCTCCTCACAGTCCTGATCCAGCTTCAACAACTGCTGCATGGCCCTCTCTGCCTCACCATACTGCTGGAGAGAGAAGAGGGGGGAAAGGGAGTGGAGAGTTGCCTCACCATACTGCTGGAGAGAGAAGAGGGGAGGAAGAGAGGGGGAAAAGGAAGGGGAGAGTTGCCTCCCCATACTGCTGGAGAAAGAAGAGGGGAGGAAGAGAGGGGGAGAAAGGGAGGGGAGAGTTGCCTCACCATACTGCTGGAGAGAGAAGAGGGGAGGAAGAGAGGGGGAAAAGGGAGGGGAGAGATGCCTCACCATACTGCTGGAGAGAGAAGAGGGGAGGAAGAGAGGGGGAGAAAGGGAGGGGAGAGTTGCCTCACCATACTGCTGGAGAGAGAAGAGGGGAGGAAGAGAGGGGGAAAAGGGAGGGGAGAGATGCCTCACCATACTGCTGGAGAGAGAAGAGGGGAGGAAGAGAGGGGGAAAAGGGAGGGGAGAGTTGCCTCACCATACTGCTGGAGAGAGAAGAGGGGAGGAAGAGAGGTGGGAAAGGGAGGGGAGAGTTGCCTCACCATACTGCTGGAGAGAGAAGAGGGGAGGAAGAGAGGGGGAAAAGGGAGGGGAGAGTTGCCTCACCATACTGCTGGAGAGAGAAGAGGGGAGGAAGAGAGGGGGAAAAGGGAGGGGAGAGTTGCCTAACCATACTGCTGGAGAGAGAAGAGGGGAGGAAGAGAGGGGGAAAAGGGAGGGGAGAGATGCCTCACCATACCGCTGGAGAGAGAAGAGGGGAGGAAGAGAGGGAGAAAGGGAGGGGAGAGTTGCCTCACCATACTGCTGGAGAGAGAAGAGGGGAGGAAGAGAGGGGGAAAAGGGAGGGGAGAGTTGCTGCACCATTGCTTGTCTATTTTCCCCTAGTTAATCATCTCATCACTATGTAGATAAACACTCCTACACTGAGACACTTTATGAATACTGACCCTGATGTAACAACCAAAACACAGATCAAAACATAATAAGTAAATTGATACATTACCCTCAAGAATATGACTTATGACTAAAAACAAATATCCCAAAACTATATTTCAAGATATTGTCAAGAGTACTTACAGAGTGAAGTGAAGGGGAGAGGTCTTGTACAATGAGTCAACTTACTGGTAGTGCATGGACACTGACATTAAGTGTGTGTTCTGTGGTTGATACATATTTAAAGTAGTTAAGACACAAGTAGCTGATGCAGAACTTCCTTCCTCTTTAAGTCATTAACATGCATGAGGACCAGACCAGCACATAGAAAGGGGAGGTCACTGTATTTCAATAGAAAATGTACAACAGACTGCATATCTAGTTGCCTTTCTTCATTTGAGTACTGGGCTTACATTGTTTTAAATGTGGCCCATTTACAGTGTATTATATTGACTAAATACAGAATCATGTTTACTATAGCCTACTATTTCACTATAGCCCCCCTCTAAGTTCTACATGGAACAGGTCAAAGTTCCATTTACATTTGGTCAGTTCCATGATGTCATTCATTCTATTCTACAAAACCATTCAATTTACACTCCTCATCAGCTGCATCAAAGTGCTCGTGACGGTTCCAGTTTTCTAGACTAGAGCTCCACCTAGTGACATCTCAACATTACTGCAGTGTTCTAGACTAGAGGTCTTCCTACTGGCATCTCAACATTACTGCAGCCTCCTAATAATAATGTTCTCAATAATGTTGGGCTAATAACAACATTACAAACTGGAAATGAATCAGATAGAATGGTGAAAAACAACACTGTCTAGTACTTGACAAAGTCACATTTAATAAGCACACAAACACGTGTAGTGAAATCCTGCATGGAGTCTTCACCGTGCACTTTAAGAGCGCAGCAGCAGTCAGGAAGGAGGAAATCAAGACGGCTCTTCCGGCTCAGTGTCGGAGCTCTCGATTGGCGGGGCAGTTTTGACGGGTGTGTTCAACTCCGCTTACGTCTTGTTTGGTTTCAGCTTGCTTAGTTTATAACATTTCTAAGTGTGATCGCTGTTGTTATCGCGCTATACTCCTGACGAGTTGGAAGCGTTCTGGCCTCTGATCTCATCGATTACTAGCAACATTGTTGCAAGCTTTTGTCAAACGAACAACCAAGGATTGTGTCGGACGGACAAATAGACGTTCAAGCCTGGACACAACAGCTAAGCCCATCTCTCTCTTTCTATCTCCTTCTTCAGTGAAATATGTGCTCTCTTAGTGCTGCTCTCTCTTCATGTTCCGAGCCTTCAGTGAACTAATAATGCACTTTAGGACTGTTTGACATTTTAGGTAAAGGGAGGGTGTTTTGAACTTTATTGATTTTGTGTGGGACAACAGACATTTGGACATTTTTAAGTCCTTTTTTGTCTATGAACACACCTACACACACCCATTCATACCCCCTCCCTCCTCCACTTGGAGGTAATACAGAATATTGCAAATTCTCTAAGTTCTATGACTGCGTTCTTTCTTGTCCATTGTTTCTAGGAAGTTGCCTTTGAATTGCTTTGCCATTAATCTTGTATGAGTTATTATTGGTTGGGTTACCCCTGTGCTGTGACTTGTCTTCTCCTTCCTCCCCACTGGCTATCTGGCCAACAGGCTACCCTATAGACAGTCTCTTCTGCTAATGTGTCTGGTAGTGGTTCTCTATCTATCCTACTCTTTTCAGTTCAGCAGGTTAATACCTGTCTGGTAGTGGTTCTCTATCTATTCTACTCTTTTCAGTTCAGCAGGTTAATACCTGTCTGGTAGTGGTTCTCTATCTATCCTACTCTTTTCAGTTCAGCAGGTTAATACCTGTCTGGTAGTGGTTCTCTGTCTATCCTACTCTTTTCAGTTCAGCAGGTTAATACCTGTCTGGTACTGGTTCTCTATCTATTCTACTCTAGTTCAGCAGGTTAATACCTGTCTGGGACCTGTCTGGTACTGGTTCTCTATCTATTCTACTCTTTTCAGTTCAGCAGGTTAATACCTGTCTGGTACTGGTTCTCTATCTATCCTACTCTTTTCAGTTCAGCAGCTTAATACCTGTCTGGTAGTGGTTCTCTATCTATTCTACTCTTTTCAGTTCAGCAGGTTAACACCTGCCTGGCACCTCTCTCTAACAACACTGCTACAAACTGATGTCTGTATTGGTACAACATGTCAATGTCATATTCTGTTACACTGTTTCTGTCTCAAATGGCACCCTAATCCCTATATAGTGCAATACTTTTGACTGGGGGGGGGGGGGGGGTTCGTTCCAGGGGATGACTGACATCATATACTCCATCTACATTTACATTTAAGTCATTTAGCAGACGCTCTTATCCAGAGCGACTTACAAATTGGTGCATTCACCTTATATCCAGTGGAACAACCACTTTGCAATAGTGCATCTAAATCTTTTAAGGGGGGGGGGGGGTTAGAAGGATTACTTTATCCTATCCTAGGTATTCCTGAAAGAGGTGGGGTTTCAGGTGTCTCCGGAAGGTGGTGATTGACTCCGCTGTCCTGGCATCGTGAGGGAGTTTGTTCCACCATTGGGGTGCCAGAGCAGCGAACAGTTTTGACTGGGCTGAGCGGGAACTGTACTTCCTCAGAGGTAGGGAGGCGAGCAGGCCAGAGGTGGATGAACGCAGTGCCCTTGTTTGGGTGTAGGGCCTGATCAGAGCCTGAAGGTACGGAGGTGCCGTTCCCCTCACAGCTCCGTAGGCAAGCACCATGGTCTTGTAGCGGATGCGAGCTTCACCTGGAAGCCAGTGGAGAAAGCAGAGGAGCGGGGTGACGTGAGAGAACTTGGGAAGGTTGAACACCAGACGGGCTGCGGCATTCTGGATGAGTTGTAGGGGTTTAATGGCACAGGCAGGGAGCCCAGCCAACAGCGAGTTGCAGTAATCCAGACGGAACATGACAAGTGCCTGGATTAGGACCTGCGCCGCTTCCTGTGTGAGGCAGGGTCGTACTCTGCGGATGTTGTAGAGCATGAACCTACAGGAACGGGCCACCGCCTTGATGTTAGTTGAGAACGACAGGGTGTTGTCCAGGATCACGCCAAGGTTCTTAGCGCTCTGGGAGGAGGACACAATGGAGTTGTCAACCGTGATGGCGAGATCATGGAACGGGCAGTCCTTCCCCGGGAGGAAGAGCAGCTCTGTCTTGCCGAGGTTCAGCTTGAGGTGGTGATCCGTCATCCACACTGATATGTCTGCCAGACATGCAGAGATGCGATTCGCCACCTGGTTATCAGAAGGGGGAAAGGAGAAGATTAATTGTGTGTCGTCTGCATAACAATGATAGGAGAGACCATGTGAGGTTATGACAGAGCCAAGTGACTTGGTGTATAGCGAGAATAGGAGAGGGCCTAGAACAGAGCCCTGGGGGACACCAGTGGTGAGAGCACGTGGTGAGGAGACAGATTCTCGCCACGCCACCTGGTAGGAGCGACCTGTCAGGTAGGACGCAATCCAAGCGTGGGCAGCGCCGGAGATGCCCAACTCGGAGAGGGTGGAGAGGAGGATCTGATGGTTCACAGTATCAAAGGCAGCCGATAGGTCTAGAAGGATGAGAGCAGAGGAGAGAGAGTTAGCTTTAGCAGTGCGGAGCGCCTCCGTGACACAGAGAAGAGCAGTCTCAGTTGAATGACTAGTCTTGAAACCTGACTGATTTGGATCAAGAAGGTCATTCTGAGAGAGATAGCAGGAGAGCTGGCCAAGGACGGCACGTTCAAGAGTTTTGGAGAGAAAAGAAAGAAGGGATACTGGTCTGTAGTTGTTGACATCGGAGGGATCGAGTGTAGGTTTTTTCAGAAGGGGTGCAACTCTCGCTCTCTTGAAGACGGAAGGGACGTAGCCAGTGGTCAAGGATGAGTTGATGAGCGAGGTGAGGTAAGGGAGAAGTTCTCCGGAAATGGTCTGGAGAAGAGAGGAGGGGATAGGGTCAAGCGGACAGGGTGTTGGGCGGCCGGCCGTCACAAGACGCGAGATTTCATCTGGGGAGAGAGGGGAGAAAGAGGTCAAAGCACAGGTTAGGGCAGTGTGAGCAGAACCAGTGGTGTCGTTTGACTTAGCAAACGAGGATCGGATGTCGTCAACCTTCTTTTCAAAATGGTTGACGAAGTCATCCGCAGAGAGGGAGGAGGGGGGGGGGGGGGGATTCAGGAGGGAGGAGAAGGTGGCAAAGAGCTTCCTAGGGTTAGAGGCAGATGCTTGGAATTTAGAGTGGTAGAAAGTGGCTTTAGCAGCAGAGACAGAAGAGGAAAATGTAGAGAGGAGGGAGTGAAAGGATGCCAGGTCCGCAGGGAGGCGAGTTCTCCTCCATTTCCGCTCGGCTGCCCGGAGCCCTGTTCTGTGAGCTCGCAATGAGTCGTCGAGCCACGGAGCAGGAGGGGAGGACCGAGCCGGCCTGGAGGATAGGGGACATAGAGAGTCAAAGGATGCAGAAAGGGAGGAGAGGAGGGTTGAGGAGGCAGAATCAGGAGATAGGTTGGAGAAGGTTTGAGCAGAGGGAAGAGATGATAGGGTGGAAGAGGAGAGAGTAGCGGGGGAGAGAGAGCGAAGGTTTGGACGGCGCGATATCATCCGAGTAGGGGCAGAGTGGGAAGTGTTGGATGAGAGCGAGAGGGAAAAGGATACAAGGTAGTGGTCGGAGACTTGGAGGGGAGTTGCAATGAGATTAGTGGAAGAACAGCATCTAGTAAAGATGAGGTCAAGCGTATTGCCTGCCTTGTGAGTAGGGGGGGAAGGTGAGAGGGTGAGGTCAAAAGGGGAGAGGAGTGGAAAGAAGGAGGCAGAGAGGAATGAGTGAAAGGTAGACGTGGTGAGGTTAAAGTCACCCAGATCTGTGAGAGGTGAGCCATCCTCAGGGAAGGAACTTATCAAGGCGTCAAGCTCATTGATGAACTCTCCAAGGGAACCTGGCGGGCGATAAATGATAAGGATGTTAAGCTTGAAAGGGCTGGTAACTGTTACAGCATGGAATTCAAAGGAGGCGATAGACAGATGGGTCAGGGGAGAAAGAGAGAATGTCCACTTGGGAGAGATGAGGATCCCAGTGCCACCACCCCGCTGACCAGAAGCTCTCGGGGTGTGCGAGAACACGTGGGCAGACGAGGAGAGAGCAGTAGGAGTAGCAGTGTTATCTGTGGTAATCCATGTTTCCGTCAGTGCCAAGAAGTCGAGGGACTGGAGGGAAGCATAGGCTGAGATGAACTCTGCCTTGTTGGCCGCAGATCGGCAGTTCCAGAGGCTGCCGGAGACCTGGAACTCCACGTGGGTCATGCGCGCTGGGACCACCAGGTTAGGGTGGCAGCGGCCACGCGGTGTGAAGCGTTTGTATGGTCTGTGCAGAGAGGAGAGAACAGGGATAGACAGACACATAGTTGACAGGCTACAGAAGAGGCTACGCTAATGCAAAGGAGATTGGAATGACAAGTGGACTACACGTCTCGAATGTTCAGAAAGTTAAGCTTACGTAGCAAAAATCTTATTGACTAAAATGATTAAAGTGATGCAGTACTGCTGACTGGTGAAGTAGGCTAGCTAGCAGTGGCTGCGTTGTTGACTTTGTTTGAAAGTGTTGCTGGCTAGGTAGCCTCGATAACTGGCTAGGTAACCTCGATAACTGGCTAGATAATTCTCTAAACTACACAATTATCTTAGATACAAGGACAGCAAAGACAACTATGTAGCTAGCTAACACTACACTAATCAAATCGTTCCGTTGTACTGTTTCGGTAGAAGTTGGCTAGTTGGCTAGCTAGCAGTGTTGACAACGTTAGGACGGCGAAAATAGCTGGCTAGCTGACTTTGTTTGAAAGTGGAGCTGGCTAGGTAACCTCGATAACTGGCTAGATAATTACTCTAAACTACACAATTATCTTAGATACAAAGACAGCAAAGACAACTATGTAGCTAGCTAACACTACACTAATCAAATCGTTCCGTTGTACTGTTTCGGTAGAAGTTGGCTAGTTGGCTAGCTAGCAGTGTTGACAACGTTAGAAGATTTGATAATTCGATAATAATCTAAACTACACAATTATCTTTGATACAAAGACTGCTATGTAGCTAGCTAAGAAAAAAGTGCTAAGATCAAACAAATCAAACCGTTGTACTGTAATGAAATGAAATTAAATGTAATACTACCTGTGGAGCGAAGCGAAATGCGACTACTCGCTCCAACCCGGAAGTTCTATGATACAGTATGATGGGAATGTGTTTGTCAGCAGCATACCACCCTGCATCCCACTGCTGGCTTGATTCTAAGCAGGGTTGGTCCCTGGAAGGGAGACCAGATGCTGCTGGAAGTGGTGTTGGAGGGCCAGTAGGAGGCACTCTTTCCTCTGGTCTAAAAAAATATCCCAATGTCCCAGGGCAGTGATTGGGGACATTGCCCTGTGTAGGGTGCCGTCTTTCAGATTGGATGCTAAACGGGTGTCCTGACTCTCTGGTCACTAAAGATCCCATGCCACTTATCAGAAGAGTAGGGGTGTTAACCCTGGTGTCCTGGCTAAATTCCCAACCTCACCCTCATACCATCACAGTCACCTAATCATCCCCAGTTTCCAATTGGCTGATTCATCCCCCTCTCCCTGTAACTATTCCCCAGGTCGTTGCTGTAAATGAGAATGTGTTCAGTCAACTTACTTGGTTTAATATAAAAAACGTACCCCTGTATGCAGAACAATTTACCCATGGAGCATGTCGACAACTTATTCCAGGTAACAGAACTAACCACAAGTCTGAATACTTATGTAAACGTGGTATTTCAGTATATTTTTTTTATACGTTTGCAAACATTTTTAAACGTGTTTTTGCTTTGTCATTAATGGGTTTTGTGTGTCCATTGAGGGGGGAAAAAACAATTTCATTGATTTTAGAATAAGGCTGTAAGTTAACAAAATGTGGAAAAAGCCAAGGTGTCTGAATACTTTCTGAATCCAATGTGGGCCTTGATTCAATCCTAATGTGCTTGTAGACAATGCTTTTATTTAAAGGCAGAGTTCCTGCGTTAGTGGAGATCACATTCAAGGTAAACACAGCAGATGTCGGCTCAATTGGAAATGACCTTCTAAATGCTTTAGCACGGTTTCTAATTGGATCCAGGCCCCAGGGTTAGATACGTCTACATCCTGTGTTTTCCACAAAGTGTTTTAAAAAATCAGACAACAGTTAGGTGGGCAATAGGTACACCTCCATGGGTCTCCACTCTCTCATCCACCTCTAGCCCATCTCTGCCCCCCAATAGAGACACCCCTACCTGGGAAGGTCAGGCAACAGTTAGGGGCTCAAGAGCCGCACCATATTGGAGACCATAGCACTCATTCTATATGACATCACATTCTCACTATACAATAATGTAATTTATTCTTCAACTACTAGTTGGACAAAATTAGACTGTGAGGAACCCTATAGGAAGATCGAGGATTCAAATAGAGAAGATGACAATGACATAGGGGAGTAAATATATATATATAAACATTGCAATTATTCTTGAATGAGCGGCCGGTCATGTGCAAAGGATTAGCATTTCAATGAATATAATTATAGACTGTGTGTAGTGAATCCATTTTGTCTTTCCCGCCCCTTTCCTTTGTCTACCAAGCTGTCATATCGGCTTAGTGCACTAGGGACTTTTCTATCATTGTTAGTAACCAATATCTATTGTTTATGTAATTCTGTGTGATTATTTATTTAGTAAATAAACAAATAAGCCAATTTGTATATTGCTGATTCATTATGGAAACCAGAGTTCGTGCGGACAACCAATAATGTTACGAAGTTCAGATGAGACTGAATGAGGTAAAGAATAATAGATGACTGAAATGGAAGAGATTTAGATCTGTAAGAGTTAATTCGGAAGACGGAACTCCTTTAAATAAGCTTTTCCATGGTGCCCCAGGTTATTAGTGAGTTAATTGTTGCATGTTTTAATTCAATCACGTGATCAATTAAACGTTAGGTAATCGATTTAATAAAATAGCATGTCATCACAGTAATTACATTCACAGACACTACAAAGTGATAAGAAACGTTGCATCAGAACATTGAGGCAAAATATTACCATAACTTTGTCATAAAACCAATAATAAATGTATATGAAAATATCAAATAAACATATATTATGTGTATCATCTTACAGTACTGTAATATAATAATACAGTACTGTATAATGTAATAGAATAATACAGGACTGTAGAATGTAATAGAATAGTACAGTACTGTAGAATGTATCAGAATATTACTGTAGAATGTAATTGAATAGTACAGTACTGTAGAATGTAATAGAAGAGTACAGTACTGTAGAATGTAACAGAATAGTACAATACTGTATACTGTAATAGTACAGTACTGTATACTGTAATAGAATAGTACAATACTGTAGAATGTAATAGAATAGTACAGTACTGTATAATGTAATAGAATAGTACAATACTGTATAATGTAATAGAATAGTACAGGACTGTATACTGTAATAGAATAGCACAGTACTGTATACTGTAATAGAATAGTACAGGACTGTAGAATGTATCAGAATATTACTGTATAATGTAATAGAATAGTACAGTACTGTATAATGTAACAGAATGGTGCAGTACTGTAGAATATAAGTATTGTTCCTGTGAGCGAACATCAAGAAGAAATTAGAACATATATTTATAATGTTCTCAGCCTTCATATAAAATATAACTGGACATCGAGGCTATTTCAGAAATGCAAATCAAAGTTATTGTCTTCAGATTCTGTTCCATGTTACTTAAAAAATGAATGGAAAAATATTTAACATAAAAATTATTTAAAAGGTTCCCCCTCTTATTCATCATAGTTTAAAAGGCAAAACTGACCCTAGATCAGCACTCCAACTAAGTGTGAATAGAGTAGTCCTGTGTGTTGGTAGAGCATGGTGCTGACCCTAGATCAGCTCTCCAACTAAGTGTGAATACAGTAGTCCTGTGTGTTGGTAGAGCATGGTGCTGACCCTAGATCAGCTCTCCAACTAAGTGTGAATACAGTAGTCCTGTGTGTCAGATGGTAGAGCCTGGTGTATGGGTTCAATTCCCAATGAGGCCTCCGGCATGAAAGATGGATCCACACAGAATAAGTCACTTTGGATAAAAGTGTTTCTAAATGGCATATCATGATATATTATTATAACACTTAGTTGGACTAGACAGGTCCAGATATACAGGGTTTCTGTCAAACTTGTTGTGTTCAGGTCTGCTTGTTTCTGGTTTGTTGTGTTCAGGTCTGCTTGCTTTGTTGTGCTCAGCTCTTCTGAGTTCTGGGTTTGTTGTGTTCAGTTCTTCTGGGTTCTGGGCTTGTTGTGTTCAGGTCTTCTTGCTTTGTTGTGCTCAGCTCTTCTGGGTTCTGGGTTTGTTGTGTTCAGGTCTTCTGGGTTTGTTGTGTTCAGGTCCTCTTGGTTCTGGGTTTGTTGTGTTCAGGTTTTCTTGGTTCTGGGCTTGTTGTGTTCAGGTCTTCTTGCTTTGTTGTGCTCAGCTCTTCTGGGTTTGTTGTGTTCAGGTCCTCTTGGTTCTGTGTTTTTTGTGTTCAGGTCTTCTGGGTTTGTTGTGTTCAGGTGTTCTGGGTTTGTTGTGTTCAGGTGTTCTGGGTTTGTTGTGATCAGGTGTTCTGGGATCTGGATTTGTTGTGATCAGGTCTTCTGGGTTTGTTGACTCTACTATAGATCTCAGAGGAGTCCTCAGCTGCTTGTGCTGCCGTGGGTCTGAAGAGAGAGAAACAGAAATTAAACAGAATCTGCATCCCCTCAAAAAAAACTTCATATACTCTTTATAGTGCATTACTTTGACCAAGGCCTATATGGCTCTGGTGAAAAGTAGTGCACTAAATAGGGAATAGAGTTCCATTTGGAACACAGAACAGTTCCTCAAAACCACCACTCTCTCATTATATTGTTGGGTTTGTAAGGAAATGACATCACTAGTGGCCACTAGGGGTCAACTCTTTCACTTATTAATGATGTCATGGTCTTCTCGTCCAATAAGCAGCAGCATATGAATGAGCTGTAATCAAGAATAAAGCTTGTTTACAACCAAATCTAAAAACATATGTAACTGGAATGTTATAGGAGGGTCAGATTTTCTTTGGGCGAATACACTTGTTTTAGAGAAACTTACCCCAAGCATCTATTCACTTCCTCATCCTCGTTGTTCAGTAAGTGGCTCCAAAAACACCCCAAAACATCCTTTTAGAAACTAAAAGCTCTAAGTAGTCTGTAGTGATGCAGGTCTTTACATGTTGTACACATGAAATGTGTCATTCAGAACTTAATCCACAACGTTATGTTCCATGTTGTTGAGACTTGAACGATGCTTCTCGTCCGTTCTAGCAGCATGATACACTGAGAATGGAACAGTTGGACGGGGAAACAGCACGAGTCACACAATGGAATATAACGTTGTGGATAAAGTTTGGAATGACACTTTCATGTGTACAACTGTTACATCTAAAGTCCTGCATCACTATACTGAGAGCTTTCTGTTTCTAAAAGACGTATTTGGGTGTTTTTGGAGCATTTGTTCATCTTTTTTCAGAGCCTCTACTGCACAACGAGGATGAGGAAGTGAATTGCTGGTTGGGGAAAGTTTCTCTAAAACAAGTGAAGTCACAATAAAAGGTGTCTGGACCTTTCTATAACAATGCATTTACATAAAAAATAGAAATTTGGTTGTAAAAATGAATACTCCTCCTTTAATGTGGTGTTTTCACAATGCTCTAAAATTGTCTCTGCTGTTGTAATGGCAGAATAGTCTCACCGGTTGGCAGCACTGGGGCAGTTGAATTTCACAGCATCGTACTGGACATCCTCTTCCTGTTTCTGGGGTTGAGGCAGCTGGACGGTGGAGTACAGAGGCACTTCCTGGTTTTTGAAGCGAGAGAAGTGGACGCTGGCATAGTGAACGTCATCCTGGTCGACTGTGGCTGCTGTCTGTGCTGCAGTAGAGGTCATGGTCATACCTGAGATGTTTTCATACACTGGACTAGAGTCTCCCTGATGGAAAGAGAGAACAGACATAATGAGTAGAAATGATCCACAAAGCAATACAAATAATATGATAGTAACAGACTCACCTGTACATTCTCTGATGTGTCTCTTGTGTCAGAGGTGGATTTGGAGGCCTTCTTCCTGGTTTGCACATTAATGAATTAATGAATTTATTATTGAAAGAATTAATGAATAAATGCAAATGAAGTTAGAGTGAAATAATATTTTAAAGAATCTCTCACCTGAACCACATGAGTCCAGAGAGACAGAGGATGAGAACCAGAACAACCACTATGACTCCTACAGCTGCAGTCAGAACTGTTTGTTTCCCTATAATAAAATATGGATGATATGAGTACAATAGTACAATATTTGTTATGTGATCTAATCTCAATGTATATATAATTATAAAACAAAGTATGATAAGCCGAAGTGTAATTATTAATATGAGATTGAAATGTAATTTTGTGTTGAACTATATAAGATGACTCTTCACCTGGTAAAATGATCATCAGAGCTGTAGAGTTCCTAGATCCTCTTCCATTCCAGGCCTCACAGTGGTAATGTCCATTGTCCTTAGACTTGAAGTTACTTATGTTGTACATCTGTCCGAATCCATTTAGAAAAGTCTCATTTTGAAAGTACCAGGTGTATTTGTCCACAGGTGGGTTGGCATCACTGCTGCAGGTCAGAGTCACTGAACTGCCCTCCACTATTCCACCAGAGGGACTGACTGACACTGAGGTGTTCTTTGGGTCATCTGGTGAACAATATGTAACATTGTTTTAAATTGTATTTTACTTGTGATTGAAATATGAATTTAAATGTGATCCTGTGATCAAAAGATGAGGTTAGGTGTACTAACACTGAACGTCCACAGAGACAGAAGAAGAGTTGAGACGTCCATATTTATTCTCAGCCTCACAGTAATATTCTCCTCTGTCCTCAGAGCTGATGGTTGTGAAATTGTATGTCTTTTCAGATCCTGTCAGTGAAGCTCCATTCTTCTTGTACCAGGTGTATTTGTCCACAGGTGGGTTGGCATCACTGCTGCAGGTCAGAGTCACTGAACTGCCCTCCACTATTTCATCAGAGGGACTGACTGACACTGAGGTGTTCTTTGGGACATCTGGTAAAGGAGAATTTGTCAGAGGGGTAGGACAGTAGTATATTTACAAATTACATGTCAAAAATATATTCTCTGTTAATATCATAAAACTATCTAAAACTCTAACTCACACAAAACGTTAACAAATACTCATTTGGAGATGTTATGCTTTAGGACTAATTCATTTAATTATAATTGTTTTACTAACTCATCATTCAAACACTGAGCTGTACTTTACTCACACTTCACATCCATGTTTATGGTCCTAGACCTGTCTGTCCCCATCTCATTCTGGGCCTCACAGTAGTACTCTCCAGTGTCAGATGACTGGATTTGATTGAAGACATGCTCTGGTCCTGTCATACTCTGACAGCCACCTCCATTCTTCTTGAACCACCAGATGTAACTCTGCACAGGTGGGTTGGCATCACTGCTGCAGGTCAGAGTCACTGAACTGCCCTCCACTATTTCACCAGAGGGACTGACTGACACTGAGGTGTTCTTCGGTTTATCTGATGTAAAATACCAAACATTTTGTCAAAGTAATATATTCAATGAGTAAAACAATGATTTTGTCTAAAATGATTGATAAAGTAAGACCTTTTTCTTTTGCTTGAATACATGATACTTGCTGAGTAGAATACTGTACTATTGTACTGTACTCACACACTGCAGGAGAGCTGAGCACTACAGGGCCTTTTACAGCACAGTAGTAGCTGTCTACAGCATTAGGGAGGACTGAATAGAGGGACATCTTCTCAGTTACAACCTGTCCGTTCTTGTACCAGATGTAGGTGGGGTTGTCAGTCAGAGTACAGGTGGTGCTACAGGTCAGTGTCTTCTGTCCCTCTGCAGCAGGAGTCACCTTCACCAGGACACCTACACCACCCGATGTCACAGGAAGGCCATAAAGATCATCAAGGACAACAACCACCCGAGCCACTGCCTGTTCACCCCGCTATCATCCAGAAGGCGAGGTCAGTACAGGTGCATCAAAGCAGGGACCGAGAGACAGAAGCTGTTTTTCAATCTCAACGCCATCAGACTGTTAAACAGCCACCACTAACAATTAGTGGCCGCTGCCAACATACTGACTCAACTCCAGCCACTTTAATAATGGGAATTGATGGAAATTATGTAAAAATGTATCACTAGCCACTTTAAACAATGCCACTTAATATAATGTTTACATACCCTACATTACTCATCTCATATGTATAGACTGTACTCTATACCATCTACTGCATCTTGCCTATTGTAATATTTGTGTTGTGGAGAAATGACCAGGCAGGAGACAGGAGTAGTTAGTTTTTGTTTAGTCTAAAGCTCTCGTGCTCTACAGTTCCCGGGCACCCTAGTGCGCGTGTGCATTTCCTATTAGGTGTAGTAACGTAACACTGTCGTAATACATCACCGCTTAGTAACAGCATAGTAACTAATATAAACAGATGTAGATCCCAGATACTACACCTATGCCGTTCTGTACCATCACTCAATGATATATTTATATGTACATATTCTTTATCCCTTTATACTTGTATGTATAAGGTAGTAGTTGTGGAATTGTTAGGTTAGATTACTTGTTGGTTATTACTGCATTGTCGGAACTAGAAGCACAAGCATTTTGCTACACTCGCATTAACATCTGCTAACCATGTGTATGTGACAAATAACATTTGATTTGACCTGCAGACCTGAAACAATATGTATAAAACCACATACACCTCTGTGTTAACAGGATGGTTAATATATTTTCTCCTGTAATTCAATATGATATACAGTTGTATCAAACACTGCAGTCTTACCTGTGACAGACAGAGTTGTTCCTGGGAAACTAAGACCCAATTCAAAGTAGTGAGTTTTAAAAGTGAAGCGATACTCAGCTGAGTCCTCCTCTCTCAGATCTGAGATTCTCAGGGTGAAGGGATCTTTGTATGTTCCAGTGTACTTCACACGACCTGCATACCCTGGGTCTCTGGTTAGGTCCTCAGGGATCAACTCATCCTTCCAGTTGTCACTCTGTTTTGGACTAAACCAGAGTGATGATGTGACAGTATCATAACCACTGTCATAAGTACAGGATATGTCCACTGTTGACCCCTTTAAGACACAGATTCTCCTCTTGGTGTAAGTCACTCTGTTGCAGCTCAGACCCTGAACACCTGAAACACAGTGACATAACAAGAGGTCAACTGGATTATATTCTCAGTTCTTTCTAGAAATGCCAAAAGTTCTCAAAGGACAAAGTGAAACCAACACACAGTATACTGTATTAAATTAACACTCACACACTGCAGGAGAGTGGAGGTCCTCATGGTGTTCTACAGTACAGGAGTAACTGTCCACAGAATGACCCAACACTACTAGGGTATTACTAGAGTGTTGTTGGGAAGTAGGCTCATCAAGACGTTGTCCGTTCTTGTACCAGATGTAGGTGGGGTTGTCAGTCAGAGTACAGGTGGTGATACAGGTCAGTGTTTTCTGTCCCTCTGTAGCAGGAGTCACCTTCACCAGCAGACCTGAAACAATATGTATAAAACCACATACACCTCTGTGTTAACAGGATGGTTCATTTATTTTCTCCTGTAGTTCAATATTATTTACAGTTGTATCATACAGTGTAGTGTATTACCTGTGACAGACAGAGTTGTTCCTGGGAAACTATGACCCCATTCAAAGTTGTGAGTTTTAAAAGTGAAGCGATACTCAGCTGAGTCCTCCTCTCTCAGATCTGAGATTCTCAGGGTGAAGGGACCTTTGTATTTTCCAGTGTACTTCACACGACCTGCATACCCTGGGTCTCTGGTTAGGTCTTCAGGGGTCGACTTATCACTTCTAAACCAGAATGTTGATGTGGTGGAATAATTACCAACATAAGTACAGGATATGTCCACTGTTGACCCCTTCAAGACACAGATTCTCCTCTTGGTGTAAGTCACTCTGTTGCAGCTCTGACCCTGAACACCTGAAACATAAAGAGGACATTATTTCCACAGTGGAATCGTGAGTTTCAGTAATCCAGAATAGTTATGCCATCCTGTCTTGTCAAAGTGTTGCAGTTTGGTTAGACAACTGTGAGGCTGTTTAGCAGACAGAAGAGTTATATCTGAAAAGTTATACTAGAATACTGAGTTGAATTCATACTCACACACTGCAGGAGAGTGGAGATCCTCATGGCCCTTTACAGCACAGGAAAAACTGTCTTTACTGTTACTGAAGACTGCATATTTGTACTGGGGGGAGGTTCTCTCATCTAGATATTGTCCGTTCTTGTACCAGATGTAGGTGGGGTTACCAGTCAGAGTACAGGTGTTGATACAGGTCAGTGTATTCCTCTGTAATGAATGTGAAGGAGTCGCCTTCACCTGTAGAGCTGTAGTAGATAACAACATTAAAACCCTGAATCACCTGTTCTATAGTTTAATCACATGATGCAAGACTTTCTCAAACACATTTAATTCTCAAATCTGTTTCATAAATACAAATCCAATTTCTAGACCTAAATGGACAGTAGATATTAATTGAACAGACTAGCAGTATAAAGCATATTACTGTACCTGTTACAGACAGAGTGACTCCAGGATCTCCATAATATCTCCCTCTGGTCTGATCTGTTAATAATCTGAACTTGTACGTAGCTGAGTCTCTCTCTCTCAGGTCTGTGATTCTCAGGGTACAGTCTTTCTCCTTATCCCCATGATACTCCAGACGACCTGCATACTCTGGGTCCTGACCTAGATCTTTAGGTTCTACACCAGTCTCCCATTCAGTGAACCAGTAGGTTGATGTGACTATACCACTGGGATATGTGTAAGAGCAGGACAGCTCCACTGTTGACCCCTTCAAGGTACAGATACTCTGAGTTGTGTATTTCACACTCCAGCCATACTGACCCAGTACCACTGAAACACAGTCACACAACACAATGGTATAAGAATTAAGACAAGGTCTATTGGCTCACACTGAAGGTAGGATTTGTCCACACTTTGTTGCCATAGTTCCTGATTTGAGCGTGAATGGAAACCCCAGATAAGCATCACTCAGTGAGGTGTGAAAGATAACTATTTAAAGTGAAGTGGAGACGCCTAACAGAACACACCAGAATAACATTATGATTCTTATCCTTTTATAAATGTATGTAGATTAATAAACAGAGCAACTAAAAGATAAGAATGAGACCATACCTGCTACAGACCAGAGAAAGACCACCAACACACTCCCTGCTGTTCTCAAGGCCATTGTTGCATCTCCCACCCTGCAGTCTTAGAAACATAAACAACAACTCACTCTATAGCTGGTGAATAACTACATACAAACCATCAGGGGCAGCATGTAGGGCTCTAGTCAAAGTAGTGCACTCTATAGCTGGTGAATAACTACATACAAACCATCAGGGGCAGCAGGTAGGGTTCTAGTCAAAGTAGTGCACACTATAGCTGGTGAATAACTACATACAAACCATCAGGAGCAGCAGGTAGGGCTCTAGTCAAAGTAGTGCACTCTATAGCTGGTGAATAACTACATACACACCATCAGGGGCAGCAGGTAGGGCTCTAGTCAAAGTAGTGCACTCTATAGGGAATATGGTGTAATTTGGGATGCAGATATAACACATCATCATCACAGCCTTGAGTGGATGGTGTGTAAATAACATCATAATGGTTTGGTAATATGGAGTGTGTCAGTGGTATCGGCAGGTAGCCTAGTGTTTAAGAGAGTTGGGCCAGTAACTGAAACATTACTGGTTCAAATCCCAGAGCTGGCAAGGTGGACAAATCTGCCATTTTGAGCAAGGCAGTTACCACCAGCTTGAATGATAACTCCTATCCCCAAGCTGTGAGGACAAACAGCAAGTCACACATACCTTTTATATCATCATTATAAGATAGTGTCTGTATTCACCAAGTGTCTCAGAGGAGGATCCAGGATTTGTCTTCCCATTTAGATCATAATTATGTGGCTAGAAACCAAAAAATATATTTCAAGATATCAAGAGTACTTACAGACTGAAGGGGAGAGGTCTTGTACAGTGAGTCAACTGACTGGTAGTGAGTGGGAACTGCTAGTAAGTGTCAGTTCTGTGGTTGATACATATTTATAGTAGTTAAGACACAAGTAGCTGTTGCAGAACTGTCCTTTCCTTCTTCTTTAACCTGATGAGGACAGAGGGCGCTGTTGTCACTTTTGGGGAAAAACGTGCCCAATTTAAACGGCCTCGTACTCAATTCTTGCTCGTACAATATGCATATTATTATTACTATTGGATAGAAAACACTCTCTAGTTTCTAAAACCGTTTGAATTATATCTGTAAGTAAAACAGAACTCATTTTGCAGCAAACTTCAGAAAAATCTGAAATCAAGGCTCTGTTCCAGGGCCTTCCTATCAATTTGCCTGAAATCTATGGATCTACATGCACTGCCTACGCTTCCACTAGATGTCACCAAGCAGTGAGAAGTGGAATGGGGTGTCTAGCTTGATCTGAGGCCGAACAAGAGCTTTTGGAATGACGTGACCAGAATTTTCATTGTCTTGGAAGGTGCGAGAAGGGACTCCAGATTGTGTTCTGAAAAGCTTTCGGTATAGACGTTAGATATCTCCAGCTCTGATTTTATTTGATATATGTGTTAAAAACATCATAAAGTAGTTATTTTAAACCGAGTTATATCAGTTTATTGAACGTTTATTGCGATTTTCGGCATTTTCTTTTCTTTGCGTTATGTGAAGTTAGGCACGTTTGCGCCACAAGGCTAGCTTTGGTTGCTAATTCGACAGGAGAAGAGGACATTCTACAACCAAACAACAATTATTCTGGACAAAGGACAACTTGTACAACATTCTGATGGTAGCTCGTCAAAAGTAGGAACCATTTATGATGTTATTTCGTATTTCTGTCAAATGTTTAGTCATATTTTCCGCCCTGATTTTGGGCGCTGTCTCGCTATAACGTAAGCTGTTTGTTATGGTAAAGTTATTTTAAAAAATCTAACACAGCGGTTGCATTAAGAACTAGTGTATCTTTCATTTGCTGTCCAACATGTATTTTTTAGTAAAGTTTATGATGAGTTATTTGATTAGATTAGGTGAATCTCCAAGATTTCTCTGGACAATTTTGTGCACTTTGACTACTATTCTCATTGTAAAACCTCGATTTGTACCGCTGAATATGCACATTTTCGAACAAACAATATATGTATTGTGTAATATGATGTTATAGGACTGTCATCTGATGAAGTTTGTCAAGGTTAGTGATTAAATGTATATCTTTTGCTGGTTTTTTCGCTATCGCTACCTTTGCGGTGAATGTGTGTGGTTGGCTATTGTAGTAAGCTAATATAATGCTATATTGTGTTTTCGCTTTTAAAACACTTAAAAAATCTGAAATATTGGCTGGATTCACAAGATGTTTGTCTTTCATTTGCTGTACACCATGTATTTTTCATAAATGTTTTATGATGAGTATTTAGGTATTTCACGTTGCTCTCTGTAGTTATTCTAGTTGCTTTGGTGATATTTGTGATTGTAGCTGCAATGTAAAACTATGATTTATACCTGAAATATGCAAATTTTTCGAACACAACATAGATTTATTGTATAACATGTTATAAGACTGTCATCTGATGAAGTTGTTTCTTGGTTAGTGACTAATTCTATCTCTATTTGGGGGTTTTGTGCAAGCTATCTGTGCTGTGAAAGAAATGTCTGTGCTTTTTTGTATTTGGTGGTGAGCTAACATAAATATACGTGGTGTTTTCGCTGTAAAACATTTAAAAAATCGGACATGTTGGCTGGATTCACAAGATGTTTATCCTTCATTTGCTGTATTGGACTTGTTAATGTGTGAAAGTAAAAAATTTCAAAAAAATATTTTTTGAATTTCGCGCGCTGCCTTTTCAGTGGAATGTGGGGGGGATTGCGGAACCCGGGGGCTAGACAGGTTAATCCATCTGTTGTCTCAGATTTTGAAATTATGCTTTACAGCGAAAGCAATACAAGCGTTTGTGTAAGTTTATCGATCGCTCGACAAAACAATAAGTACACCTAGCATCAGGTGACTTGGTCACGAAAATCAGAAAAGCAATCAAATTAATCGTTTACCTTTGATGATCTTCGGATGTTTTCACTCACGAGACTCCCAGTTAGACAACAAATGTTCCTTTTGTTCCATAAAGATATTTTTTATATCCAAATACCTCCGTTAGTTTGGTGCGTTATGCCCAGGAATCCACCGGAAAGAGCGCTCGCGACAAAGCCGACAAAAATCCCAAATGATATCCATAATGTCCACAGAAACATGTCAAACGTTTTTTATAATCCATCTTCAAGGTGTTTATCAAATATCTATTCGATAATATATCAACCGGGGCAGTTGGCTTTTCACTAGGACAGGGAGGAACAATGGCCGCCTTTCTCTGTTATGTAGAACTCACTCTGAGAGCCCCCACCTATCTACTTACGCAATGTGCCCTTTCACGCTCATTCTTCAAAATAAAAGCCTGAAACTATGTCTAAAGGCTGTTGACACCTTAGGGAAGCCATAGAAAAATAAGTCTGATTGATATCCCTTTCAATGGGCAATAGGGATGCAGAGGAACAGAGAGGTTTCAAAAACAGGGTCACTTCCTGATTGGATTTTCCCCAGGTTTTAGCCTGCAATATCAGTTCTGTTTAACTCACAGACAAAATGTTTACAGTTTTGGAAACTTCAGAGTGTTTTCTATCCTTATCTGACACTTATATGCATATTCTAGTTTCGGGGGCTGAGAAATAGGTAGTTTCAAATGGGTACGTTTTTTAGCCAAAAACGCCCCCTAGTCTTAACTTCTTATGGCTGCAAGGGGCAGTATTGAGTAGCCAGTTAAAACGTGCCCATTTCAAACGGCCTCGTACTCAATTCTTGCTCGTACAATATGCATATTATTATTACTATTGGATAGAAAACACTCTCTAGTTTCTAAAACCGTTTGAATTATTTCTCTGAGTGAAACAGAAGTCATTCTGCAGCACACTTCCTGACCAGGAAGTGGAATGTCAGAAATCAATGCTCTGTTCAACTTCCTGCCTATACATGGGCATGATACGTAAGAGTCTACATACACTTCATACACCTTCCCCTGGTTGTCAAGAGGCGGTGAGAGAAAACATTTCGTGTTTATCTTGGTCTGAGGTGGAATTAAAGCTCTTTGTTTGACGTGACCGTCCACTTCCTGTTTCTGGAGCGTGCGAAAGAGGACATGGATTTGCCTTCTGTTTTGCTCTCGTTATGGACGACTAACATCTCCGTCTTAGATTGTATTTGATACATGTGACCATATCATCGTAAGTATGTTTTTTCAATATAGTTTAATCAGATTATTGACATTTTTTCGGGAGTTTTGCCGTGTTCCGTTCTCTGACTTTGTTTACGTTGGAGAGATCCGTGCCACTTGGCAAGTGCGCTTCCTAAATCGAGAGGGAAAATGAAGGTTCTAAATCCAAACACCGACTGTTCTGGACAAAGGACACCTTGTCCAACATTCTGATGAAAGATCAGCAAAAGTAAGAAACATTTTATGATGCTATTTCATATATCTGTCGAACTGTGTACTAGTCGTGGGCGGCCAACGTTTTGGCTACTCTAAGCTATACCGAAGCTGCATAACGTAATGAAGTTATTTTTAGAATTCTAACACTGATTTCATTAATAACTAATGGATCTATCATTTCCTATACAACATGTATTTTTTAGTTATGTTTATGAATAGCTATTTGGTCAGAATATGTGTGTCAGAAAAAGTGTCAGTAAAATATCTGAACGTTGTGGGAAATAGTAGCTACGTTAGCATAATGGGTAACCACTGATTTCAGCTCTAAATATGCACATTTTTGAACAAAACATAAGTGTATGTATAACCTGATGTTATAGGACTGTCATCTGAGGAAGAAAATCAAGGTTAGTCAAAAATTAGATATCTTTTGCCTGTTTGTTACGATCGCTTACTTTTGCTACTGGGAAATTGCTTGTGTTTTTGGCTATTGTGGCTACGCTAATATAACGCTATATTGTGTTTTCGCTGTAAAACACTTGATAAATCGGAAATATTGTCTGGAATCACAAGATGCCTGTCTTTCAATTGCTGTACACTATGTATTTTTCAGAAATGTTTTATGATGAGTAATTAGGTATTTAACGTTGGTGTCTGTAAATATTATGGCTGCTTTCGGTGCAATTTCTGACTGTAGCTGCAATGTAAACTATGATTTATACCTGAAATATGCACATTTTTCTAACAAAACATATGCTATACAATAAATATGTTATCAGACTGTCATCTGATGAAGTTGTTTCTTGGTTAGTGGCTATTTATATCTTTATTTGGTCAAATTTGTGATAGCTACTGATGGAGTAAAAAACTGATGGAGTAAAAAAAGTGGTGTCTTTTGCTAACGTGGTTAGCTAATAGATTTACATATTTTGTCTTCCCTGTAAAACATTTTAAAAATCGGACATGTTTGCTTGATTCACAAGATGTGTACCTTTCATATGCTGTATTGGACTTGTTAATGTGTGAAAGTTAAATATTTAAAAAATATATATTTTGAATTTCGCGCCCTGCACTTTGAGCTGGCTGTTGTCATAAGTGTACCGATGTCGGGCTTGCACGCAAAACAGGTTAAGAAGTTTTAAGGAGAAGTGTATCTAAAGTTCCATGTAAAACACTTGTATTTTCATCAACATTTCTAATGAGTATTTCTGTAAATTGATGTGACTTTCTGCAAAATCCCTAGATGTTTTTGGAACTACTGAACATAACGCGCCAATGTATACTGAGATATTTTAATATAAATATGAACTTTATCGAACAAAACATACATGTATTGTGTAACATGAAGTCCTATGAGTGTCATCTGATAAAGATCATCAAAGGTTAGTGATTAATTCTATTTCTCATTTTTGTGACTCTTTGGCTGGAAAAATGGCTGTGTTTTTCTGTGACTTGGCTCTGACCTAACATAATAATTTGTGGTGCTTTCGCCGTAAAACCTATTTGAAATCGGACACTGTGGTGGGATTAACAAGAAGTGTATCTTTAAAATGGTGTGAAATACTTGTATGTTTGAGAAATGTTAATTAGGGGATTTCTGTTGTTTTGAATTTGGCGCCCTGCACTTCACTGGCTGTTGTCATATCAATCCCGTTAGTGGGATCTCAGCCCAAAGAAGATTTATTAAGTGATAAGAAACGTTGCATCAAGCAGAACTATTTCCTGGACATTGAGACAAAATTGTGTCTTAACTTTGTCATAAAAACTTTTAAAAAATTCACACAAACGTATATTATGTGTATCATGTTACAGGACCATATGAAGTAATACATTCATATTTAGTCTCACAAGTCTGATGATTATTTCAGACAGATAACATTACAAAATAATAGTTATGTAAAATATAGCTGAACCTCCAGGCTGCTGTCACCCCTGACCTTAGAGAGCCTTGTAGACGGCCGTGACAGCTGCCTAATTCAGATATAGAACGTTTTGTCAGAAGTTCTTGTCATCAGATTCCGAGCTGTAACTTAAAAAATATTAGAAAAAAAATAGTTACTTATTAAATATTTACAAGGTTCATTTCTTATTCATCATATATTAAAAGGCAAAACTGACCCTAGATCAGCTCTCCTACTCTGAGTGTGAATACAGTAGTCCTGTGTGACTCAGTTAGTACAGCGTGACTTACGGGTTCTATTCCTGCTGGGACTTCCCATATGAAGGATTTATGCACCCATGACTGTAATGACTGAGTGAATGACTTTGGATAAAAGTGTCTGCTTGATGGTATATGAGGTTTATGGAGTCTGTATCAAAGTCTAGAGAGCTGGATGTTATGGATGTAGAAAGTTAAAACACACAACCTACACATTATAGATGTCAACCCTACTCCCTATCAGTCTGATCCTGAAGGGCCCTCAGATAAATCCACTGTGTCATTCACACGCACGTGCACATGCATGCACACACACACACACACGCACACGCACACGCACACGTACACGTACACGCACATACAAATACAGACACCATCTGTAGTGAAGGTCCATAAGGCCCATGGAGACTGTATCAAAGTCTAGAGAGCTGGTTGTTATGGATGTAGAAATGTTAAAACACACATCCTACACAGTATAGATGTCAACCCTACTACCTATCAGTCTAGTCCTAGAAGACTGACCATCAGGTTCAATGATAGCTCCTATCCCCAAGCTGTGGGGCTAAACAGCAAGTGACTCACTCACACTCACACACCCTCACACACAAGTACAGACACTATCTGTAGGGAAGGCACATAAGGCCCATAGAGTCTGTATCAAAGTCTAGAGAGCTGGTTGTTATGGATGTAGAAAAGTTAACACACCTCCTACACAGTATAGATGTCAACACTTCTCCCTACCCTGGTTAACAGGAAGGTGATGCTGAGTCAGTTCATCTAAACCAACAACACTTACTGGCAGCGCAGAGAAACAGGAAGTATCCTACTGTAAGTGTGAGTTCTGGGGTTGACACATTTTAAAAGTAGCCTAGTCAGGATGTTAAGACATTAACGTGCATAAACAACATGTCAGAAAATAGTTGCATTTGTATATTTGAGGAGTGGGCCTACATTTTATAAAGAGACAAACTATGGCCCATTCCCATCACTCCACATCAGCTGGTACTGAAGGTTCAAGAACAGATGAAAGGGGAGTATCTTTGGTAACAGTGTTCTAGACTAGAGCTCCACCTACTGGCATCTCAACATTACTGCAGGCTCCAGTCCTGATGTCCTTAATCATTTGTGCAGTAAGATGAATAAAATTAATGGATAGTGTTCCATTCATTCCAGCCAATACAATGAGTCCATCCTCCTATATCTCCTCCCACCAGCCTCCTCTGTTGTACAGTACTTTTAGTAGCTTTAGCTAGCAGATAATCCAATGAACATCACCATAGCCTCCTGTATTGACCGTGAAGTCTACTGTAGTAGTATGCTGTCCATAAATGATCCAGTTTAGTCGACTCAACAATCCAAATCAATATACAGTCCTGTGTCCATATATTTTACCTATGGGTGGTCCTGGTAACCAAACCCATAACGTTGCAGGTGCCATGTTCTACCAACTGAGTTACAGAGGAACATGTTCTGTATAGTCTAATGTTTCTAATGTTTCTCATGTTAATACTACTCCTAAACACAACCCTCCATCACTGTGTATCATGTTAATACTACTCCTAAACACAACCCTCCATCACTGTGTATCATGTTAATACTACTCCTAAACACAACCCAACATCACTGTGTCTCATGTTAATACTACTCCTAAACACAACCCTCCATCACTGTGTATCATGTTAATACTACTCCTAAACACAACCCTCCATCACTGTGTCTCATGTTAATACTACTCCTAAACACAACCCACCATCACTGTGTCTCATGTTAATACTACTCCTAAACACAACCCACCATCACTGTGTCTCATGTTAATACTACTCCTAAACACAACCCTCCATCACTGTGTCTCATGTTAATACTACTCCTAAACACAACCCACCATCACTGTGTCTCATGTTAATACTACTCCTAAACTCAACCCACCATCACTGTGTCTCATGTTAATACTACTCCTAAACACAACCCACCATCACTGTGTCTCATGTTAATACTACTCCTAAACACATCCCACCATCACTGTGTCTCATGTTAATACTACTCCTAACCACAACCCACCATCACTGTGTCTCATGTTAATACTACTCCTAAACACATCCCACCATCACTGTGTCTCATGTTAATACTACTCCTAACCACAACCCACCGTCACTGGCTCATGTTAATACTACTCCTAAACACAACCCACCATCACTGTGTCTCATGTTAATACTACTCCTAAACACAACCCACCATCACTGTGTCTCATGTTAATACTACTCCTAAAGCTCTTATGAAGCATCCACCAAATCACTCTCACTCTTACTTTCGGCCATTTTCAAAATGTCTCCACAACAACCTATTGCTCTGAGTCCTTAAAATAGCATGTACAAGTCTTTATGTGAAACCCCAGGTACAATACTGTATCAGATTAATATGCAAAAATATATCTACAGAGTATACTGTACATAACAGAAAACCATACAACATACATTCCAATAGCATCGCCATGTACATAACAGGATACAGAAGTTCATGTTTACAAACAAATTACAAAAGATACATATTTTAAGATATCCTCAAGCATACTTACAGAGTAAAGGGTAGACGTGTTGTAAGTTAACTTACTGTCAGTCTAAATAAATAGACACTGAGTGTGAAGTTTGAGATCTGTGGTTGATAAAACTTTGAATGAGTCAGTGTCCATAGAGTTTAATAGAGGGCGCATTTGTTTCAAATCCTGTTTTAGCATGGCTAAAGCCATTGAATACACCCTTCCAGTTGGTTTGCCAACTATCATTAAACTTATGGAAGTTGAAGAAGTAGACATTAACTGCTTTAACATGGAAAAAGCCCTCAATGGCACTTCCCATTCTGTTACAGAAGCTGTCATGACAAAGATGCATAGATGTACCCTCTATCCAACTCTATGTTAGGGACCAAGAAGCTTATGCAGAGAGGGCTTCCTTCCTCAGTCACACAGACAGCGTTCGAGAGCATCAAAACTGTGATGTATCATGGGTAAATTGGGTAAATTGTGGCTGACTGATCTATAAATAATATTGAGTAGTTTTTATCATGCAAGGTGATTTGTAGATCTCGACTCGCCTATAAAGTCAGCTGCAATGTTGAACACTCCCACATTTACAAAAATTCCATTCAAGTCACGGGACTGATATTAAGATTTCACATAAGAACATTCTCACATCATGTTCAAATCATCTGTAAGTGACTTTGTTGAGCTTCACAACGCATTTTTTAAAACTTTTGATTGATTTCGAAATTATTTGCGAGAAATGCCGCTTATCAGTCACATGACGAATGGGATTTGTGCCACAAATGCTAAAACGTTAGCAAGTGGAAACAGTGCCAGGGGAAAATTAACCAAAGCATGGATTCCTGTCACACCATGTTCATAGACTGCTAAAAGGGTAGGGAAACCAATGTGTCATTTTGTAATTTGGGTGAACCTTCAAGATATGATAACAATATATTAGCAAGAGAATAGAGGTGTAAGGTCTAGATTTGGTTTGGTGCCATAGCTCTTCAGTCCATGTTCTGTGGTGGTTCTCTTCAGTTCATGTTCTGTGATGGTTCTCTTCAGTCCATGTTCTGTGATGGTTCTCTTTAGTCCAGGTTATGTGGTGGTTCTCTTCAGTCTAGGTTTGGTGGTGGTTCTCTTCTCTCCAGGTTCGGGGGTGGTTCTCTTCCCTCCAGGTTCTGTGGTGGTTCTATCAGTCCAGGTTCTGTGATGGTTCTATCAGTCCAGGTTTTGTGATGGTTCTCTTCAGTCCATGTTCTGTGATGGTTCTCTTTAGTCCAGGTTCTGTGGTGGTTCTCTTCAGTCTAGGTTCTGTGGTGGTTCTCTTCTCTCCAGGTTCGGTGGTGGTTCTCTTCCTTCCAGGTTCGGTGGTGGTTCTCTTCAGTCCAGGTTCTGTGGTGGTTCTATCAGTCCAGGTTCTGTGGTGGTTCTATCAGTCCAGGTTCTGTGGTGGTTCTATCAGTCCAGGTTCTGTGGTGGTTCTATCAGTCCAGGTTCTGTGGTGGTTCTATCAGTCCAGGTTCTGTGGTGCTTCTTTCAGTCCAGGTTCTGTGGTGTTTTTCTCCCCTGAATGGTCTGATAAACGGAGGGCTGATCGTCTCTCTGAAGAGATGTGAACGTGTCACTGGGGGAGATTTTCACACTCTGAGAGAGACAGCGACACAGGAAACAGTATGATCACTTTACACACTGCTCTATAGCATTCTCTCTCACTTCTACTTTCTGTGTTCATCTCTCTCCTCTGTCTCTGTCTTTCTCTCACTCACCCACTTACCCACTCACACAAACAAACACAAATACTGTATACATAATAAACACATTAATGAATATGTTATAACATACTTACTGCCAGAGTGTCTGGTCCTCATTTTCAGTGGTGTGTGTGTCCCAGTTAGGGTCAGGATGGACACTCTGTGGACATAGAGCTGTGTCAAGGTAACAGTGAAAATAGTAGAAAGAGTAAAAAAAAGCAGTAACTTATCAACAGGAAGTTTGTTGATATCATGACCATCTGTAGAGCATCTATCCAGACTATCCAAATAAAGTGTGAATAAAAAACAATATCACTGTAAATCCCTTTATCACTTAGTTATCACTCTAATACAGAGATGGAAGAAATCCTATGTTATACAGATGTAAATACAAACCAAGACAATTTTCCTGAAATAAATGGAATTCAACAGTTTAGCTTAATTGAATGTAACTGTACCTATGACAGTCAGAGTGACTCCAGGATCACCACTATATTTCCTTACGGTCTGATCTGTTATAAATCTAAACTTGTAAGTAGCTGAGTCACACTCTCTCAGATCTCTGATCGTCAGGGTGTGACCATTCTTCTTGTTGCTACAGTACATCACATGACCAGTGTAGTCTGGTTCATCACTCAGAGTCACAGGTTTCCCCTCAGCATCATATTTAGTGAACCAGAAGGTTGTTGTGACTGTATAACCTCTGGGATATGTGTAAGAGCAGGACATCTCCACTGTTGACCCCTTCAAGGTACAGATACTCTGAGTGGTGAACATGTATATATGATATCGTCAACTTACATAGTGAAGGGGAAAGATCTTGTACAGTGAGTCAACTTACCGTCGTAGCAGTGCATAGAAACAAGAAGTGTTATTTTAGTGATTGACACATTTAGAAAGTAGCCTAGTCAGGGATTTAAGACAGTCACATGCATCAACAGCATGTCAGAAAGGGATGTACTGGATGTACTGCTAAAGACCACATAGCTATTTACATTTCTTCATTTGAGGAGTGGGCCTACATTTTCTAAAGAGACTAAATGCAGCCCATTTTCAATGTACTCTTTCCTTTCAATACAGATCCACAACAAAGTGTTGACTGTTCTATATGGTTTCTTAATGTGTTTCCTCACATAATGTGACCCATCCCTCCTCATCATCTGCATCAAAGTGTTGACTGTTCTATATGGTTTCTTAATGTGTTTCCTTACATAATGTGACCCATCCCTCCTCATCATCTGCATCAAAGTGCTACTGAAGGTTCCAGTGTTATAGACTAGAGCTCCTCCTACTGGCATCTCATCATTACTGCAGCCTCCTGTCTCTCTTCATATGTCACAATCATGTCCTCATCCACTTGGATCAATAAGAAAATAACAAACTGGTAGTAAGGTACCTAAGGCTGAGATCCCGATTCCCAACCCTTTCCCAAGAGTGCAAGTTCACACTTTCCGTCATGGATTTAAAAGTATGGAATTGGTGTGAACATTGGAGTGTCCATATTTGTTAGCTGAATCCATGCCAGAGGAACAGGCAAAGGTGAAATCTTTGCCATATACACAGTCTATGTTTTTGCCAGGGTTCATGGAAACGGGCGAGGGATTCACTTTTGTGATCGACCGGCTCTAATCGACTTATGTAGCATAATTTGAAATTGTGTTCTTTACATTGGATAAAAGTAGAGACTCAAAGCTACAAAATGGTATATCAAACAGTACAGTTAAGGAATAATGGAAAGTAATTTTGCTTTGAAAGTTGATCAACTTTGGTCTTTGTGTCGCGGTCGTCTTGAGGTGAGAGAGTGGACCAAGGCGCAGCGTGAGAAAAATACATCTTCTTTTATTAGACGAAGATGAACCACGAACTAAACACTTACAAACTAAACAAAACAACAAACAACCGTGAAGCTAATGACGTAAGTGCATACATAAGCATCAAACGTACAACATAGACAATTACCCACATTAACCTAATGCCTATGGCTGCCTTAAATATGTCTCCCAATCAGAGACAATGAATGACAGCTGTCTCTGATTGAGAACCCTTCAGGCAACCATAGACTTACCTAGACAACTACACTAGACACTGCCCCATACACATACAACACCCCTAGACACTACAAAAACACATACATTCCCCATGTCACACCCTGACCTAACTAAAATAATAAAGAAAACAAAGATAACTAAGGCCAGGGCGTGACAGTACCCCCCCCCCCCCCCCCCAAAGATGCGGACTCCGGCCGCAAAACCTGACACAGAAAGGGGAGGGTCCGGGGTGGGCCCCATCATGGCGGCGGCTCGGGTGCGGGACGTGGACCCCACTCCACCAATGTCAGTACCCGCTTTGGTAGCCTCCTCCAAATGGCCACCCTCCAAATTAACCCCACTGGATTAAGGGGCAGCACCGGACTAAGGGGCAACACCGGAATGAGGGGCAGCTCCGGACTGAGGGGCAGCACCGGACTGGATGGCGGATCCTGGCTGGCTGGCTCTGGCGGATCCTGGCTGGCTGGCTCTGGCGGATCCTGGCTGGCTGGCTCTGGCGGATCCTGGCTGGCTTGCTCTGGCGGATCCTGGCTGGCTGGCGGCTCTGGCTGGTCATGGCTGGCTGACGGCTCTGGCTGGTCATGGCTGGCTGACGGCTCTGGCTGGTCATGGCTGGCTGACGGCTCTGGCTGGTCATGGCTGGCTGACGGCTCTGGCTGGTCATGGCCGGCTGACGGCTCTGGCTGGTCATGGCAGGCTGACGGCTTTGAAGGCTCTTTACAGACGGGCAGTTCATGCGGCGCTTGGCAGACGGACAGTTCAGACGGCGTTGGGCAGACGGGCAGTTCAGGCGCCGTTGGGCAGACGGGCAGTTCAGGCGCCGTTGGACAGACGGGCAGTTCAGACGCCGCTGGGCAGACGGGCAGCTCAGGCGCCGCTGGGCAGACGGGCAGCTCAGGCGCCGCTGGGCAGACGGGCAGCTCAGGCGCCGCTGGGCAGACGGCAGACTCTGGCCGGCTGAGACGCACTGTAGGCCTGGTGCGTGGTACCGGAACTGGAGGTACCGGGCTAAGGACACGCACCATCAGGCTAGTGTGGGGAACAACAACAGGGCACACTGGACTCTCAAGGCGTACTATAGGCCTGGTGCGTGGTACCGGAACTGGTGGTACCGGGCTGAGGGCACGCACCACAGGGAGAGTGCGTGGAGGAGGAACAGGGCTCTGGAGACGCACAGAAAGCCTGGTGCGTGGTGTAGGCACTGGTGGTACTGGGCTGGGGCGGGGAGGTGGCGCCGGAAATACCGGACCGTGCAGGCGTACTGGCTCCCTTGAGCACTGAGCCTGCCCAACCTTACCTGGTTGTACGCTCCCCGTAGCCCGACCAGTGCGGGGAGGTGGAATAACCCGCACTGGGCTATGCAGGCGAACCGGGGACACCATGCGTAAGGCTGGTGCCATGTATGCCGGCCCGGGGAGACGCACTGGTGGCCAGATGCGTTGGGCCGGCTTCATGACATCCGGCTCAATACTCAATCTAGCCCAGCAGATACGAGGAGCTGGTATGTACCGCACCGGGCTATGCACACGTACAGGAGACACCATGCGCTCTACTGCGTAACACGGTGTCTGCCCGTACTCCCGCTCTCCACGGTAAGATCGGGAAGTTGGTGCAGGTCTCCTACCTGACTTCGCCACACTACCCTTTAGCCCCCCCCCCCCCCCAATAAATGTTTGGGCGTGACTCACAGGCATCCTACCGCGTCGTCGTGCTGCCTCCATTAGCCGGTATCCCTCCGCACATTGCTCCATCGAATCCCAGGCGGGCTCCGGTACTCTCCTTGGGTCGATCGCCCATCTGTCGATCTCCTCCCAGGTATTATAGCCCAGATCCTTCTCCTGCTTTCGTGCTAGCTCCTCAAAACGCCGCCTCTCTGCTTTCGCTGCCTCCAGCTCAGCTTTGGGGCGGTTATATTCTCCTGGTACTTCGCGGTCCAGAATTTCCTCCCAATTCCTATAGTCCTGTGTTCGCTGTTGCTGCCTTGATTCTCGCTGCTTGGTCCGATTCTGGTGGGTAATTCTGTCACAGTCGTCTTGAGGTGAGAGAGTGGACCAAGGCGCAGTGTGAGAAAAATACATCTTCTTTTATTTGACGAAGATGAACCACGAACTAAACACTTACAAACTAAACAAAACAACAAACAATCGTGAAGCTAATGACGTAAGTGCATACACAAGCATCAAACGTACAACATAGACAATTACCCACATTAACCTAATGCCTATGGCTGCCTTAAATATGTCTCCCAATCAGAGACAATGAATGACAGCTGTCTCTGATTGAGAACCCTTCAGGCAACCATAGACTTACCTAGACAACTACACTAGACACTGCCCCATACACATACAACACCCCTAGACACTACAAAAACACATACATTCCCCATGTCACACCCTGACCTAACTATAATAATAAAGAAAACAAAGATAACTTTGTAAGTCGCTCTGGATAAGAGCGTCTGCTAAATGACTTAAATGTAAATGTAAATAACTAAGGCCAGGGCGTGACACTTTGAATGTTTTGGTACTACTATTGGAGAGCCCTTCTTTGTCTACACCCATTCGACATCGTTCACACCCTCTTAACCCTCCCGTGGTCCTCGGGTCAGGGTGACCCAGGTCCCCTGTGTGGAGGGCTCCCCGCTCTGTGCTCTGTGCTCGTGGGTTAGAGCGACCCAGGCACTGTGTTTCCAGGGCTCCCCGCTCTGTGCTCGGGGGTCAGAGTGACCCAGCCAGCCACTGGCGAGGCGTATGCCGTTGAGTGTAGAGAGTCTGCGAGTGTGGCGAGGTTGCGCATGGCTCCCCGCTCTGTGCTCTGTGCTCTGTGCTCTGTGCTCGGGGGTCAGAGCGACCCAGCCAGCCACTACACAGGTCCAGACATGCTCCGCTGTGTGCTAGAGAGCAGCCAAGTTTTATTGTTGTGCTCTGTGCTCTGTGGGTCAGAGCGACCCAGCCAGCCACTACACAGGTCCAGACATGCTCCGCTGTGTGCTAGAGAGCGCAGCCAAGTGTTATTGTGGCTCGGGTGGGGTGGGTCAACTGCACACGGCTACACACACGCGCGCAACGAGCCTCGTGCATTTTCAGGTCTTGGTGTCCAGCGTAAGCCGGTCGATCGGCCGGCCGTAGAGTGTATACTAATATTGTCAGCGGCACACACACACACACAAAGTGACCGGCGCCCCACCGTGCCAAGTGCGCTCTTCCTCGCCGCTCAGTGGCCCCGATCAGAGGAGCCGAGCGGCCATGCCGCGCAGGTTCTAGAACAGATCTTGTCCAGCGTGGACCGAGAAGACAACTCAGATTCCGAGGAGGAGGAGGAGGAAGAAGTTTCGGAAGACGAAGACGGGGAGGAATACAACCCCGAGCGCCGCAAGGTCGACGAGGCTTCTCCTCCCTCATCTGAGGAAGAGCCCGAGGAAGCCCCCAAGGACGAGCACGAGGGCCAACGCGAGGAAGAGATCTCCTCGGCTCCGGACCAAAGGGAGACGCCGTTGCTGTCGAATGGTCCCCCGTGGCCTACGGCCGCCTCCGCAGGGCCCGCGCGATCTGCCACGCCGGGCCGGACGAGACTCCGGGCACCACGGCCTATGCCGCGAAGCAGGTGCGCGACATTGCGTCCGCCTTCCACCTTTTTGTCACACCGGCGATAGAAAGGATAATTGTGGAAATGACGAACCTGCACGGGGCCAGAAAATACGGCGATGGCTGGCGACCCATGTACGCCACGGACCTGCGCGCCTACGTAGGGCTGCTGATCCTAGCGGGTGTCTACAGGTCCCGAGGCGAGGCCGTGGCCAGCCTGTGGGACGCCGAGAGCGGCAGGACCGTGTTCCGAGCCACCATCCTGCTCAAGGTCTTTAACAGGTACTCGAGGCTGCTGCGATTCGACGACCGCCAGTCGAGACCCGCCAGACTCGCCACGGACAAACTCGCAGCCATCAGAAAGTTCTGGGACCTGTGGGAGGCGCGGCTGCCGGCCCTCTACAACCCAGGGCCTGACGTGACGGTGGACGAGCAACTGGTCCCGTTCAGAGGTACTGTGTGCGTGCGTGCGTGCGTGCGTGCGTGCGTGCGTGTGTGCGTGCGCGTGCGTGCGTGTGTGTGTGGGTGTGTGTGTGTGGTTGTGTGTGTGCGTGTGTGTGTGTGTGTGTCTATAGAGAGGTAGTAGCTGTAGCGGCTGTAGCAGCGGCTGTGGCAGCACTAGCAGCAGTAGCAGCGTGTGTAACACAAAAGGCCGTTGGCCCCAATGAGACAGTAACGAGGATAATCTCTTCTCCCCTTTCCAAAAGGCCGCTGTCCTTTCCGTCAGTACATCCCCAGCAAGCCGGCGAAATACGGCATCAAGTCGTGGGTGGCCTGCGACGCCAAGTCCAGCTACGCTTGGAAGATGCAAGTGTACACCGGCAAGGCGGCCAGCGGAGGCCCCGAGAAGAACCAGGGTTGCGCGTCGTCCTCGATCTGACAACGGGACTGAGCGGTCGCAACGTCACCTGTGACAACTTCTTCACCTCCTATGAACTGGGCCAGCGGCTCCTCGAGAGGAACCTCACCATGGTGGGCACTTTGAGAAAGAACAAGGCCGAGCACCCGCCCGCGCTGCTCGAGTCCAAGGGCAGATAGGTCCTGTCCTCCAGGTTTGCCTTCACGCCCACCGCCACTCTAGTGTCCTACCTGGCAAAGAAAAACAAGAACGTGCTACTTTTGAGCACGCTGCACACAGAGGGCGACATTAGCGATCGCCGCGACAGGAAGCCGGCCCTCATCCTAGACTACAACTGCAACAAGGGCGGCGTGGACAACCTAGACAAGGTGGTCGGCACCTACAGCTGCAGACGGATGACTGCCCGCTGGCCCCTGATCGTCTTCCACAACATCCTCGACGTGTCCTCCTACAACGCCTTTGTCATATGGCGAGAGATCAAGCCTGACTGGATGCCTCACAAGCGGAACAAGTGCAGGGTGTTCCTCGAGCAGCTGGGAAAGGCACTTGTGAAGCCGCTGATCCAAAGAAGGCAGCATCTCCCCCGCACCGAAGCGGCGTCAGCACTTGTCAAAGTCCTACAGAGTGCTACGGCCGTTGCCCCGCTCGCTGCCCCGGCCACCGGGGCAAGTAAGAGGAAGAGGTGTCAGCTCTGCCCACCCAAGAAGGACTCCAATACACACACGGTGTGCTGCAGGTGTAAGAAATACATCTGCAAAGGCTGTTCACACGCATACTGTCACACTTGCGCACATTGGGGCTTTAGCCAGGACGGGACAGGGTGACCCGGAGGACGCGGGGACTAGACACAATACGAGGACGATGGGAGGGTTAAGCTTTAGCCCCACCCATCTCTTTAAGGGTTGTTCCAAGCGTTCTGTACTAACTTGCTAGCTACTTTCAGACATCTAAGTGAGAGAGAACAGCTCACTGAACATTACTCGCCCTAGCAGAGCTGGTTAGCCTGTTATGTTATCTGTTGGTGACTGCAACTGTGCTGTCCTATTGTCCGTTCATAAATTCAGAGCGTTTCATGTTCAGAGCGCACACTGGACACTCTGGCAGATGAGTAGGGTTGATCCGAACGTTCTGACCTCACAACGGCAGTCAAGCACCCAAGCTAACTGGCTAACATTAGCTAGCTTGTTAGCTACTTCCAGACACATAATGAGAGAACACCCCTCTGACCATTTTACTGTCCCTAGCAGAGCTGGTTAGGCTGTTTTCATGTTATCCAGAGCGTTGGTGACTGTAACTGTGCTGCTTGCAACAATTTAATTACGCTTTTTGCTGACATTTACGGACACCGGCCATATTCAAAGGGTGTTGAGCATTCATAAATCCATCAGTTATTCCGCGCTCTGGCACACTAAGAGACTATTTTGTTATGACATGTAGCTAGCTACCTAGGTAAACAATGAACCATAATCCCAACTCATGACTTTACTACCCTGCATGAATCTGCAGGTCGCTAACCAACCAGGTTCAATGTTAACTAGCTAAATTTAGGCTAAAACTAGTGGCTCTGAGATATGAATTAAGATCATACACGTAACGTTAGTTAGCGAGCCAGCCAGCTAACATTAGTTAGCTAGCCAACAGGACACTTCAACTTGAAATGAAAAGACTTTATGTCAAAATTAGAAACGTGTAATATCTGAAAATGTAGCTAGCTAGAATCTCTTACCCTTATACATCATGGTTGGACGTGTCTCCTGATGATTTGGTTGCCCTTAGTTTGAAGATGTAATCCGGAGATAGGTGTTTTCTCCATCGCTATTATACAGTACTAGAATTCCACTGATTTCAAAACTCGGTCCTCCAGAAAGTGGAGAGCATACACATAATGTTAGCTAGCGAGCCAGCCATCTAGTGTTAGCTAGCTACTAGTACACTTTAACTTGACATTAGGTTTATGTAGTTTTACTACGCAATAGTAAAACTACATAAAAAACTACAATAAAAAACGCAATAAAAAAATAAAAGCCGCGTTAGACAGGATTACCTAGATTTATTGACCAGCTCAAATAGACAGAAGTCTGCTTATGGCAGACCAATCCAAACTCATCTTTCGGCATGTCCATCCCACTCATTATCTTAGCCAATCATGGCTAGCGGGAAGGTTGCTGACTTTCTCTGGTTAACTTCTTATGGCTGCAGCCCGACGTCGGTACACTTATGACAACAGCCAGCTCAAAGTGCAGGGCGCGAAATTCAAAAGATATTTTTTTAAATATTTAACTTTCACACATTAACAAGTCCAATACAGCATATGAAAGGTACACATCTTGTGAATCCAGCCAACATGTCTGATTTTTAAAATGTTTTACAGGGAAGACACAATATGTAAATCTATTAGCTAACCACGTTAGCAAAAGACACCACTTTTTTTACTCCATCAGTTTTTTACTCCATCAGTAGCTATCACAAATTTGACCAAATAAAGATATAAATAGCCACTAACCAAGAAACAACTTCATCAGATGACAGTCTGATAACATATTTATTGTATAGCATATGTTTTGTTAGAAAATGTTGCATATTTCAGGTATAAATCATAGTTTACATTGCAGCTACAGTCAGAAATTGCACCGAAAGCAGCCATAATAATTACAGGCACCAACGTCAAATATCTAATTACTCATCATAAAACATTTCTGAAAAAATACATAGTGTACAGCAAATGAAAGACAGGCATCTTGTGATTCCAGCCAATATTTCCGATTTATTAAGTGTTTTACAGCGGAAAAAAAATGTAGCGTTATATTAGCTTAGCACAATAGCCAGAAACACTTGGGCGCCGGCGACTACGACAGATATATGAAATAACATCATAAAATGGGTCTTACTTTTGCTGATCTTTCATCAGAATGTTGGACAAGGTGTCCTTTGTCCAGAACAGTCGTTGTTTGGATTCAGAACGGCAACTTTCCCTCTTCATTTAGCAAGCGCGCTACCCGGGTGGCACGACACTCTCCATGTCAACAAACGGAAGAGAACGGAACACGGCAAAACTCCCGAAAAAATTTCAATAATCTGATGAAACTATATTGAAAAAACATACTTTACGATGATATGGTGACATGTATCAAATAAAATCAAAGCCGGAGATTGTAGTCGCCTATTACGGCAGCTAAACAAAAGGCAACCCCACTGTCCAGCTCGCGCTCTTCAGAGTACCGAAAATGGTGGACACGTCATTCCAAGATGATGTGTTCCATCTCAGACCAAGATAATCACCTCATTTTTTCTCTCACAGCCTCTTGACACCCAGAGGAAGGTGTATGACGTGCATGTATACTAATAGGTTTTGTGCCCATTTATAGGCAGGAAGAAGAACAGAGCATCGATTTCAGACATTCCACTTCCTGGTCAGGAAGTGTGCTGCAGAATGAGTTCTGTTTCACTCAGAGAAATAATTCAAACGGTTTTAGAAACTAGATAGTGTTTTCTATCCAATAATAATAATAATATGCATATTGTACGAGCAAGAATTGAGTACGAGGCCGTTTGAAATGGACACCTTTTATCTGGCTACTCAATACTGCCCCTTGCAGCCCAAACAGGTTAAACCAACTAGGCTCGTAATTTAACAATTTTATTTGTATTTACAGATGGAATACAAGTTTGTTATTAAGGCACATGAAAGTTCACATGTTCAAGAAGGCATTTTTGCCAGAAAATTTATTTTGATTTTAAAAAAAGTTTACGTTGAAATGGCTGTGAAGTAGTGACCTGCGACATACGACTAGTTTCCTGAAACGGGTCACATTTTCTCAAAATGTCTTTCATCAATGTTGCTTTTTTCCAGGATTGACACTTGACTAGCGAATTCAGACAATCCAATCTGAGATCGAAACATGTAAATCTACGATGCTCACAAGGTCTATTTTTGATAATGGCCAATCAAGAAAGAAGTGGGCAGAGTCAGGGAAAACCAGCGGAGGATTTTAATTGAACGTTTATTTAACTACGCAAGTCAGTTAAGAACAAATTCTTATTTACAATGACAGCCTACTGGGTTAACTGCCTTGTTCAGGGGCAGAATGACAGATTTTTACCTTGTCAGCTTGGGGATTTGATCCAGCAACCTTTCAGTTACAGGCCCAACATTCACTAGGCTACTTGCCACCCCAAACTTGATTCAAACAGAAGATGGCAGTAGATAAAGATACCAATGAATTTACACAAAATTGAAGGTAAAATAATATTGTAAAATAAATAGTAAACCATCCATGTAAAAATACTGTGTTATTAAGAGTTGACGTGGGAGTGGCTTATGAATTTAGTGAACTAGCTATCTCAGCCAGCTTGTTAGCTACATAAAGCAGACATTATTCAGCGATACCGAAAGTCTGAACGGCCATTTTGTGTTTGTGTGAAAGAGGTGTCTTCAGCTGACTGATCTACAGAGTATTTAACCAAATACATCTTTTTTTAAACCAGCCATGCATACAGGTCTATCGGTCTGCCTTGGTTTATTGAGTCATATTGTGTCTGTATTTGAAAAAATGACAATAAATAATATTTAATGTAACTGGTTGTGTGTCTAGGTGCTGGACATTACTCGTTCTGAAAGTGTCTGTATATATTTTGTACAGACATGATGATTATGAAGGTGAATAAACCACTATTGATCTACAAACGAATGTAAATGTATTATTTGTAGTTACTGTATGTACTGTACAAGTTTATGTGATTTTAAAAGCTTTTAATTTTCTCTCCACTGAAAATACTGTCATAACAAGGTAAAAACAATGACAATGAAGTTCATGATAGATTTTGTTTACACTTCACACATTAGTAAAAAAACAAAAACGATAAAAGTAATAAGAAATGTTGAATCAAGCAGAACTATTTCCTTAAATTTGAGTCAAAATTGTGCTTTAACTTTGTGATAAAAACAATGAAACAAATATATTTTTCAAAATCTAGCAAATTTATATTAACTGTATATAAATGAATTGAATTTATTTGCGTAACAGACATATGAAACAAATATACTTGCTGTAAAAATGTATAACCTTGTAGCATCATACCCAAGAACACTCAAGGCTCTCTGACAATGGCGCATCAACCAAGGTCTGAATACTTATGTAAATGTCAATTTCAGTTGTTTAGTTTTTTTGCAAAAAAAACCTTTATGTCAAAGTTCTTGTAATCAGATTCAGTTTCCTGTAATGTAAAAAATATTTACAATTTTAGTTTACAAATGTAATTTTAAAAAGAGTTTACTTAAAAAAATATTAAACTATTTAACATAACAAATATTTCAGAACATTTACTGGGTCCTTCTCTTATTCATCATTGTTTAAAAGGCTAAACTGACCCTAGATCAGCAATCCTACTCAAAGTAAATGACATTGGATAAAAGTGCCTGCTAGATGGCATATATTATTATATACTATTATAAACCAGGTAGTTTGGGTCCTGGATGCTGATTGGTTGAAACAGCATTTTGCTGTATGTACTGTATATCAGACAATATACCACGAGTATGACGCAAAAATACTTGTTAACTTTTCTGTTGATGTTGGTAACCAGCTTATAATAGCAAGAAGGCACCTCAGGGGTTTGTGGAATATGGTCAATATACCACGGCGAAGGGCTGTATCCAGGCACTCTGCATTGTGTTGTGCATAAGAGCAGCGCTTATCCGTGATACAGTATTTTGGCCAATATACCACACCCCCTTTGACCTTATTGCTTCATTAAATAACTAAGTTTTAATATACTGGTCCAGATATACAAGGTTTTTGATGAACTTGTTGTGTTCAGGTCTTCTTTGTTCTGGTTTTGTTGTGTTCAGGTCTTCTTGGTTCTGGTTTTGTTGTGTTCAGGTCTTCCTGGTTCTGGGTTTGTTGTTTTAAGTTCTTCTTGGTTTGGGGATTTGTTGTGTTCAGGTGGTCTTGGTTTTGGTTTTGTTGTGTTCAGGTGGTCTTGGTTCTGGGTTTGTTGACTGTTTTTGTAGATCTCAGAGGTGTCCTCCTCAGCTGCTTGTGCCGCCGTGGGTCTGAGGAGAGAGAAACAGAAATGATGCAAATCTGTGTCCCAAATGGCAGCACCCTATACCCTTTATAGTGCACTACCTTTGACCAGAGCCTATAGGGCTCAGTAGTGCACTAAAGAAGGAATAGGGTACCATTTGGAACGCACAGAGAACAGTTCCTCAAAATCATCATCACATCACTCCGTCATTATAGACAGGTCATAGCAATGACCTTGTCATGAGATGTTCATTATTGGGTTGGTAGTTTAAAAAATATTATGGGACAGCCCCCTTTTTTCAAATGTTCACCTAAATGACATACCCAAATCTAACTGCCTGTAGCTCAGGCCCTGAAGCAAGGATATGCATATTCTTGGTACCATTTGAAGGGAAACACTTTGAAGTTTGTGGAAATGTGAATTGAATGTAGGAGAATATAAAACAATAGATCTGGTAGAAGAAAATACAAAGAAAACACCAACCAGTTTTTTTTTTGCCACCATCTTTGAAATGCAAGAGAAAGGTCACTGTTAAATCCATCACTCTGGTTGTAATTCCGATAGAGTCCACAAGATAGCAGCAGTGTATGTGCAAAGTTTCAGATGGATACCTTGGAGTATGACTGATCCTCAAGACTTTTAGTGTGAAGTCCCCAGGTACATTTGGGCAAATCGTGAAGGAGACGTTCGCATTCATATTCCATTTTTCTGCAAGAATATCATCCAATCTGTATGCTTGGACTTTGATTTAGCTTTCCAAGTATTAGTAGCCATATTATAAGTTCAACATTTGCAAAACAACCAGTTTTCATAACTTCATAACTCTGAATATCCTTATAATTTTTGTCCAAAATGAAAAGGCATGCTGTCGTACAAGGTTAGAAGCTACATTTTACAACATATATATGGTTTCCGGATACTCCCATGAAGCCCAGCTCATTGCCTATCTAGCTAGCTCTTTTGACCCTGATTGGTGCTTATTTGACAAAGGTACAGTTGTGGGCGGCCATCACTTGAACGTGACCAAATATGGTGTCCTATAGGATATACTAGACCCCTAATGAAATAATAAAATCTTGTTACCTTCTAGGATCTCTGAGGAAAATTTACGAACGTGATTTGACTCGTTCAAACAACGTTTAGGGTGAGATGTTCACAGATTATTTTCTTTGCAAATTGAACGAGTGGAAATACTGTCGATACTGTCACGCCCTGACCATAGTTTGCTTTGTATGTGTCTATGTTAGTTGCTTGTGTCAGCACATTTCTTATTATAGCTTCACGTTCGTTGTTCGTTTGTTATTTTTGTATAGTTTCGTTAAGTGTTCTCTGTGTTAATAAATATCAAGATGAACACATACCATGCTGCATATTGGTCCTCCGATCCTTCAAACTTCTCCTCCTCAGACGAGAAGGAAGACGAACGTGACAGATAGTGTGTGCTATATGGACCTTTTTAGGATATGAAAAAGGATTTTATCTAACAAAACGACACTTCATGTTATCTCTGGGACCCTTTGGATGATAAATCAGAGCAAGATTTCAGAATGTAAGTACACATTTCACCTTCAGAGGTGAATTTATAAAACCTATCGCGTTGAAAAAGGGTTTTGTTGTTAGGAGCTCTCCTCAAACAATAGCATGGCATTTGTTCACAGTAATAGCTACTGTAAATTGGACAGTGCAGTTATATTAACAAGAATGAAGGCTTTCAGTCGATATTAGAGACTTCTATGTACCGAAATGTGTTGTTTTTCTAAAATCTGTGATCTTGATATAATGCGCTGCATGATTTACAACTGTCCCGTTGACGGAACGCCGATCCTTAAGAAGATGGAAATGACATCACTAGGGGTCACTGTTTTGGTTATTGATGACATCTACTACAATAAGGAGCAGCATATGAATGACCTTAATGCAGAATATGCTCACCGGGTGGTAGCACTGGGGGGGGTTGAATTTCACAGCAGCGTACTGGACATCTTTGTCCTGTTTCTGGGGTTGAGGCAGTTGGACGATGGAGTACAAAGCTCTTCCTGGTTTTTGGAGGGAGAGAAGTGGACGCTGGTGTAGTGAACGTCATCCTGACTCGACGGTGAATGCTGTCTCTCCTGCATGGCCATGCCTATGACGTTGTCATACAGGAAAGTAGAGTCTCCCTGATAGGGAAAGAGTATAGACAACATGAGGAGTAGAAATGTTCCACAAAGAATACACAGTCATCACAGTCATCTTCTGATCCCAACAGACTCACCTGTCCCTCGTCTGCTGTGTCTCTTGTTTCTATTGTGCCAGAGGTGGATTTGGATGCCTTCTTCCTGTTTTGGACATTCATTTATTAATTATTAATGAATGAAGTTAGTAACAAATCAGAGTGTTAAAAAGCTAAATGTTCACTCACCTGAACCACATGAATCCAGAGAGACAGAGGATGAGAATCAGAACAACAATTATGATTCCTACAGCTGCTGTCTTAATTGAGGTATGTTTCCCTATAATAAAATATGGATGATATGAGTACATGGTATGTTGTAAACTGAAAAGAATACCATATTAAAGGCTTGGGAATCGTATAAGACAACACAAAAGTAAAGTGTAATAAGCCAAATTTAGATTAGATTGAAACATGTAATTGTGTATTTGCGTATTGAAGATGAACCTTTACCTGCTACAATGATCTTCAGATCTGTAGAGGTCTCAGATGCTATTTTATTCCTGGCCTCACAATAGTAATGTCCACTGTCCTCAGAGCTGATGTTAGTGATGTTGTAATTCTGTCCTGACAATACTGGTGAGGTTACGTTCTTCTTGTACCAGGTGTAATTCTGCACAGGTGGGTTGGCATCACTGCTGCAGGTCAGAGTCACTGAACTGCACTCCACTATTTCACCAGAGGGACTGACTGACACTGAGGTGTTCTTTGGGCCATCTGGTGGACAATACAGTGTTTTAAAACAGTGTTTTACATGAGGAGAATTATAAAACTTGGAGGTAAACTCCTCTCACTGTCAACTGCATTTATTTTCAGCAAACTTAACGTGTAAATATTTGTATGAACATAAGATTCAACAACTGAGATTCATAAACTGAACAAGTTCCAGAGCCATGTGACTAACAGAAATTGAATAATGTGTCCCTGAACAAAGGGGGGGTCAAACTCAAAAGTAATAGTCAGTATCTGGTGTGGACACCAGCTGTATAAAGTACTGCAGTGCATCTCCTCCTCAAGGACTGCACCAGATTTGCCAGTTCTTGCTGTGAGATGTTACCCGACTCTTCCACCAAGGCACCTGCAAATTCCCGGACATTTCTGGAAAGAATTACCCTAGCCCTCACCCTCTGATCCAACAGGTCCCAGACGTGCTGGGATGGCAGAACACTGACATTGCTGTCTTGCAGGAAATCACACACAGAACAAACAGTATGGCTGGTGGCATTGTCATGCTGGAGGGTCATCTCAGGATGAGCCTGCAGGAAGGTTACCACATGAGGGAGGAGGATGTCTTCCCTGTAACGCACAGCGTTAAGATTGCCTGCAATGACAACAAAGTGTTAAAAACCGTCCGATGATGCGGTGACACACTGCCCCAGACCATGACGGACCCTCCACCTCCAAATTGATCCCACTCCAGAGTACAGGCCTCGGTGTAACGCTGTTTCCTTTGACGATAAAAGCGAATCTGACCATCACCCCTGGTGACACAAAACCGCGACTTGTCAGTGAAGAGCACTTTTTTGCCAGTCCTGTCTGGTCCAGCGACAGTGGGTTTGTGCCCACAGGTGACGTTGTTGCCGGTGATGTCAGGTGAGGACCTGTCTTACAACAGGCCTACAAGCCCTCAGTCCAGCCTCTCTCATCCTATTGCGTACAGTCTGAGCACTAATGGAGGGATTGTGCGTTCCTGGTGTAACTCGGGCAGATGTTGTTGCCATTCTGTACCTGTCCCGCAGGTGTGATGTTCGGATGTACCGATCCTGTGCAGGTGTTGTTACACGTGGTCTGCCACTGCGAGGACGATCAGCTGTCCATCCTGTCTCCCTGTAGCGCTGTCTTAGATGTCGCACAGTACGGACATCACAATTTATTGCCCTGGCCACATCTGCAGTCCTCATGCCTCCTTGCAGCATGCCTAAGGCATGTTCACGCAGATGAGCAGGGAACCTGGGCATCTTTCTTTTGGTGTTTTTCAGAGTCAGTAGAAAGGCCTCTTTAGTGTCCTAAGTTTTCATAACTGTGACCTTAACTGCCTACTGTCTGTAAGCTCTTTGTGTCTTAACGACCGTTTCACAGGTGCATGTTCATCAATTGTTTATGGTTCATTGAATAAGCATGGGGAACAGTGTTTAAACCCTTTACAATGAAGATCTGTGAAGTTATTTGGATTTTTGCGAATTATCTTGAAAGACAGGGTCCTGAAAAAGGGACGTTCCTTTTTTTGCTGAGTTTATGATTATATGAGTAAAATATAAATATGTGTGATTCTCTCATTAAAAGATGAGATGGTTAGGCGTACTTACACTGAACATCTACAGAAATGGTAGAAGAGTTGAGACCTCCATATTCATTCTCAGCCTCACAGTAGTATTCTCCACTTTCCTCAGAGCTGATGTTGGTGAGGAGGAAGATGTTTTCAGATCCTTTTAGTGAAGCTCCATTCTTCTTGTACCAGGTGTATTTGTCCACAGGTGGGTTTGCATCACTGCTGCAGGTCAGAGTCACTGAACTGCCCTCCACTATTTCACCAGAGGGACTGACTGACACTGAGGTGGTCTTTGGTTTACCTGATATAAAGATGAATGTGCCAAAGTGGTACTGTCACAATACTTTCATTTTGAGTTTTTAAAATATATCTGTTAAACCACACGAGTACAAGATGGAGAGGATCTGCAATACTTACACAAAACCTTTAGAGTAACAAGCTTTGATCTTTGGCATCCAACTTCATTCACTGCCAGACAGTAGTATTCTCCTCTGTCCTCAGGGCTGATGTTAGTGATGCTGTAACTCCATCCAGAATGTCTCATTGAGGTTTCAGCTCCATTCATCTTGTACCAGATGTAAATCTGCACAGGTGGGTTGGCATCACTGCTGCAGGTCAGAGTCACTAAACTGCCCTCCACTATTTCACCAGAGGGACGGGCTGACACTGAGGTGTTCTTTGGACCATCTAGTAAATAATTGAAAAAAAAATGCATTAAGGGCTAGATTCTATGACATCTGCGATAGCCGACACCTGCATTGCGGTTGTTTTGGCGGTGTCGTAGTTGGAACTGCATTAGAGCTGTCAAATCCACACGTAAATCCCGGCACTATACCTCAAGAGCACATTGCCATTGGCTGCACAGAGTCGCATTAAGGGAAATCCCATGCAGCTTTGTTTACAAGTTGGAACACTGGAATGTGAGATGTAATCTACACCTCAATTAGATTGATATAAATTCTCATTATTTTAATTCATGATTTTTTTATTTGAGCGTCATTATTTCTATATTGCCCTTCTCGTTGTGAACTTCTAATGGGAGTGGGATGGTATGTCTTTATGATAATGATCAAGAGCAGCTGGGATGGTATGTCTTTATGATAATGATCAAGACCAGCTGGGATGGTATGTCTTCATGATAATGATCAAGACCAGCTGGGATGGTATGTCTTCATGATAATGATAAAGACCAGCTGGGATGGGGATGTCTTCATGATAATGATAAAGACCAGCTGGGATGGGTATGTCTTCATGATAATGATAAAGACCAGCTGGGATGGTATGTCTTCATGATAATGATAAAGACCAGCTGGGATGGTATGTCTTCATGATAATGATAAAGACCAGCTGGGATGGGTATGTCTTCATGATAATGATAAAGACCAGCTGGGATGGTATGTCTTCATGATAATGATAAAGACCAGCTGGGATGGTATGTCTTCATGATAATGATAAAGACCAGCTGGGATGGTATGTCTTTCTGATAATGATAAAGACCAGCTGGGATGGTATGTCTTCATGATAATGATAAAGAG